>NW_019416387.1:218137-300896 GCF_000390285.2 Anoplophora glabripennis | reverse complement strand
AAAAAAACAGTTTTGTTTGAGCCCTTTTAAGGGCATATAACTTCCTAAGGGTGCGTTTTAGGCCACATGTTAATAGGAACTTTTTGGCTTATTTTAATGAGTTATAAACGCAGCAGAAGTTTGGAACCCTATTTTAGAAACACCCTGTATATGTAATTGAAGCGAACGGGTGGCTCAGTGCCAACGCATCCGACATGTAAGTGATAGATCGGGAGTTCAAACACACACAAAAATATTGTGTGATACATTTGTTAAAAGTGATTTTATTTTGTTCGTTCCTCAATCATAAAATAAAATGTCACTTTTAACACTTGTATCATAATAACTATTATTTGACGCTATTAACATGTCTGTGTACTTTAATTTTAAAATATTAACTGTTTTAACAAAAAATCGAGATTTTCACTGATTTTGAGCTATTTTTTGAGGTTAGGGAAAATCCTGATAGTTCAGACTGTATCGTTGCTCCCGCTAGGAACATGATTCTCATTTTTATAGACTTTTTGAGGTTCCTATGCAACTTTTCTCTAAAATCTACCGTTTTCGAGATATTAACGATTTTTTGTTCGAAAAAAAAAACGCGATTTTAACCATTTTCTTCTCTAAGGATTACGCCAGTAAACATTCAAGTTTTCTTTTAATAATCAGTATTAACTCCAAGTACAAAACCTATTACCTATCTAAAATACCCATTTTCTACTTTAAATGTAATACCACGTAATATTCTAATTCAAATTTCATATTATAAAAATTATCTACTACGGTACTGTTAGGTAGAAACTAAATATTTTATTTCAATAATAAAAATCCTTTTAATCCAGCCCCGACTGAGAGAGTTAGCACGTTTCCGTCTCGCTTGGTTCTCGACTGCCACATCAAAGGCGCCGACACGGACTCCTCGAGCTGTATATTTCTAAGCTGTGACTGTATGTTGTACTAACTACGTCTACTGTGTATTGTTGGTGGCATAACCAATGTAACTAGGATTATTATAGGGCATGATCTGAACATCTGAAATTCGAAGTGTGCATAACGTCAAAATTGATTATTTAAAAAAAATTATGTATTACAAACCACGAGAAAAAATTTGTTCAAGTCAAATAATTATTGAACTCTATTTAACTGTATGACTGTACTTCAGGCCTATCGATCCAAAACAACCTAGATTTTTGTGACTTAGTCTTTAAGTTTTTATAACGCGGTGACATCTAATGCTCAGTATGCACTCGCTGTATTGCGATTAGGATCACAATTATCGCTGAAATTGTTTAATATATTTTAATTAATTAGTTAGTGCAAAGCACTCGTACAATACTGTAGTGTAGTATAATATTTTTTATGTACATAGTATTGTACTATTTTTCGTTTTTGGATCATTATTTTTCAAATTATCTAATAATTTAGTCTACAAAAGCAATAAGGACCAGGGAGGGCGACTAAACTAAATCTATCAGGCCCAACAAATGTTTACAAGTTTATGGGTAAAATGTCAAACATCTGTCATAAACATAGTATAAACTGCATTGCATAACGCTAGAGCACAAACAAAATATGGTAGCTATATTGTCTATAGTTAAAGTACAGAATAACTTCCAATTTTAAGTGCATACATAGCATGGCTTGCGGCGTTTTATCGTGTGAGGTTTCGGTTTCACGGTACAGGGTGTTAAATTTGAACCAAATGAAGAAATTTTCAAGTAATACTCTCGAGGACACCTTTTGTATTTTTTAATTAGTTAATCAGTTCCAGTTTATGGTTTTAATTTTTTAATTTTGCTTACAAGATTTTTCGTGAAAAAATAACAAATAACAAACAATAACAATACATCAGAAGACAAAAAAAACTTAGTAAAGTTAAGTTCAAGAGGGCATTGTTTACAAAATATCGGGTGTTTATGTTACAAAAGAAATTGACATTATTTCACAAATTTCCTGTAAACACAGTAAATTTGCAAAATAAGATTTGCTCGATAGATATTAGTTCTTGCCTCAATCTGGTTAGACAGTTTTCTAATGGTATATAACTGTTTTTTAAAGAATTGGTAATTGTGACATGTTTCTTATCATAATTTAGTTTTTATCATCGAAATTTTTGCATTTTTGGTTTTGTATCCACAGCTTCAAATTCAATTTTTAAAATTTATAAGTGACAGGAAAGGGGTGCTAAATAGAAAACTCATTGTTAAGTATAGTTGTCATTTATTTATCTCAATTTGTCTGTTAATCGTTACAGAACTGTTATAATACTAGAGAATAAGTTACATGATAATAATTTACATACATTCCAATATACAAGTCTCAACAGAGAAAACAGGGAAAGACAGAAATGGAGAGAGGTAACTTCGACAGTAATCAATGTGATTTCACTTAGGATTTTAATATAAAATACTCAACTTGGCTACATCACTTTGTCAATAAAAATAATACACGCTCAGTCTAACAGAAGCAAAAATAATGCTGCCAAATAAAACTGATCGGTTGAGTGAATACATATAAAAATACATAAAAACTTATCTTTAATATTTCCTAGAATCAGTGCTTAAATACAATCGAAATGGCTGTCGGTATTTCACTAACCTACAAAATAATCAGTCGTATGGTTTGGTAAAATTTCAAAATGCCCAGGAAAAACGCCTTTGGAGAATTTCTACGGCCGCCACTAGCCCCAGATTTTAGTCCAATTTAAGAAACATGCTAGATTTACTACAGTGCTAAGGTGCCACGTTGTACTTCTGGCTGTTGCCAACTAGTACTTCTGTAATCTACATACATAATACATAATTATTACAATCAAGTGCAGAAGATACTCTTGGCAAGAGCTCAGACTACGCTGGATCCTACTAGTTGGCCATATCTGAGTCTACCTGACATATATAACCCGGCTAATTAGAACTAGAACCTACTAGCTGACCACATCTGAGTCTAATGGACCTTTCCCTAACTCCAGAACGTTTCCCGGGGTAAATTAACTTTAAAAATTCTACTCCTCCGTGGAGATCTGCGTGCTGGCGCTGGAGAACGAACCCCTGGCCTCGCCGCTGATGCAACTGTCGGGCACCGTGATGAAATTGCACTTCTTGTAGCTGGCCCAGCTGGAGGAGTTGCACACCCTCTTCAGGATGCTCTTCCTCTCGCTCTCCGGCTTGCAGGTGACTATCACCTCGGGCACCACGCAGTCTTTCTGGATGAACGGCTCGTCGGCCCCCTGGGGCTCCGCCACCGTACCGCTTTCCGCCACCCTCCTCGGCCTCTCCCCGAAAGGTATCCTCTGCTTCGGCAACAACCCGAACATCTTGCATATCTCCCTCTTGACCCTCTTGTTCCGATAGCCGAACAGGAAGGGGGACAGTATGTTGGAAAACACCAGTAGAATCAAAGAGAGATAATTGAATATCTGACTAGAGTTCACTTTTACGCACTCCGAACTGAGGATCAGAGTCAAACCGTAGGGTATGTAACACACTAGCACCATCAGAATCACCAGGACGCTTATCTTGGCCGCCCTGGTCTCTTCCCGGTACCGGAACACTGACGCGTTGGAGATCTTGTGTCTTAAATTGTTGATAAAACTGTGCGCGATGCGATCACTACAAGTCCTCACCACTTTCGTCCTAGGTTTTTGACTCTCCACGTCGGAATTTTCAATTTTGAAGCTCTCCTCGCGTTCTATGTTGAAGAAATTGGGCGCGGAATGCACTTTGGGCAAAGAGTTCTGGCTTTTGACTTCCCGACACTTGGGCAGCGGCACCTGCATGTAGTCTATGTAGGAATTGAGGGGTGCGGAGGTGGATCTGCGCATCCTCTCGCTGTTTTGGTGCGCGGCGGTGTAAATGCACACGTAAATCACGCATATGGCCACGAAGGGGGCCAAGATGACGAGGAAGAAGTACCCGAAGGCGTAGGTGGTGTTCAGCACCTTCACCGTGTGGCTGGGCTGGCTCCTCTCCTCGCAGAAGTGCCACAGGCTGCTGTCGCTGTACGTCAACGAACTCAGGGTGGCGCAGAACAGCGCGACGAACCAGCTGATGCCTATGAAGATGCTGGACCGGCACTTGTTGATGTAGAAGTGGTACCTCAACGAGTGGATCACCCCGAAGTACTGGTTGATGCCTATGAGGAGGATGCTGAAGATGGAGGCGGTGCACACGAAACTGGTGGTGCTCTGTGCGAAGTAGCACAGCAAGTGCCGGTTGGTGGTGGTGTTGGAGGGTAGCCCTAAGCCGTGAGCCAGGATGTTCTGGTCGGTTTGGATGATCTCTATGTTGGTGGACTTTTCTTTGATGATGACGTCCGTTTGGTTCTGCTGGACGGTCAGCTGGGAGGGAGTACGAGCGTCCTGGTCCACCAGGAGTAATGGAATGAGTAGAATACTAGAGAGTAGGTTTGTTATCAGGAGGTTGATCACGAATCTGGAATGATAAATCGAAATTAGGATCTCTGCATTTACGCTAAGTAGTTGCAATAATTGTTGCTTATAAAAAAACAAGTTACTTTCGCTTCGCCTTATACACGCAATCGGAAAAATAGCAATTACAATACGATTAATCAGAAAGGCAATTACTAGTGTATCGGCCGAGAATAGATAAGGTTATTTTAAGCGCGGACAATGATAAATAATTATTACCGCTTCGCAGAACCATAAAAAATGTGCAATATTTACATTTATTTATGGCATATTTTATAAGAGGTTACTCAACAGGCTGAAATTCTGTCGCGGTTGATCGCACCAAGCAACCTTAAGGATAAACAGCAGGGATAGCCAGCTTAATGATACAGGGTGGTCACTTTGAAGGTGTACACCATAGAATCTCCTGATCTACATAGAGGAGATACAGAGTTGGTTAAATTACGAAAAATTTCATTCGACTTACAAAATTAGTTGGCAAAGTGTTTACAACGGTGGCCATGGTTACCTTCGCGCAGCAGTGAAAGATGGAGTAGGAGTAGTAGCACATATTTACTATGCAATTTAGGCTCTGTTTATTCCGATCGTAACTAAATAGTAGCTATTCGCGGCTTTTTTCGTATTAAACGTAATTTGTTCAGGTGTGATGTAAAATTTTGTTACGTACGTATTGCTTTTCGTGTATTTTTTTAAAAGATTGCAAAAATTTAAATTGATTATAAAGACAGATTCAAAGTAATGCTATCAACTGAAAACTCAATGGTACGAGAAATACCAAACGTTAATGAAAAAGTAATTGAAAATAAGTTTATTTCGGACAAAAGCAGAAAAATGGACTTTCATTGTAAAAAATAATATTTTCCCTATATTTCAACAGTACTTAAAACAACCCAATTAGATTTAATTTTATTTTTCATTACTTTGAACTAATTTTTCCGCTCGCCACTGGTTATGTCGATATGTTTTATATATTGAAATTTAAAATTTCCATTTGTTTCATGGCAAGTGTGATATTTCGTGGCTTGCTCTCTCCAATGAACTTGTTTGCTTCAACCGCAAAGAAAATGAAAACGTTATTTTTTTAAAAATACATATATTTTTTATATTTCTGATAAAGGTATTAGTGAATTTAAATTCGTAATTTTTCTTATTTTAATTTGAAATTTATTTTACAAGTATGACGTCACTAAAGGAAAATCAATAAATGTCTGTTATCACACTGATGGGGGGTGGCATGACAGCGATTTCTGCGCTGATTTTTGACGAATCTATAAACCCAATTATTTTGCGCTCACCGCTAGTCGCCGCTATGGGTGTTTCGAGACTGAGCGGTTTGTCAGGAATTCAACGATATCTCGTTTGCAACACATACTTGTAAATTACCATTAAAACTCTATTTTTTTAAACTTTGATAACTAGAAAACTTCATGAAAATCTTATGGGTCTAACGTATTTGGCAAAATAACTTTTTTGATTTATAAATCAGTAATTGTAAATAGATATCGATTCTAGGTTTTCGTTTTGTTTATGTGTGTCAAATTAGTGGATGAAGGAATCGTTAAAAAAAACGTGGAGGATCTAGTAAGTCTAAAATGCTTGAACATATAGATCAAAACAACACGCACTAAACTTATTGTTGTGATTTTAATAATAAAAAATATATGACACAATTGAGAAAAGTTAAATTTTCAGTTTTTTTCAGAATATTTTATAAACGAATACCTGAGTACCTCCAACTCCTCTTTTCATAATCCTACGTGGCTTAGAAATAAGCATTTTTTGTAACTTAGCCATCTCTTAGTTTAAGAAACTATGGCGTACACCTTAAAAGTGACACCCCGTATATTCTATTTGCGACAGATTATGCCCTTCCCTGTTAATTTTTCGAAGGAGATAATAGAGGACCGTAACACTTTTGAGCATTTACCTGTTTGGTACGGTGCGTAGTCCTCTTCGTCTGCAGAAGACGACCAGCAAAAAAAAATTGGCGGTGACTGCGATGACCGATGACGTCACAAGCCCAATCGTGATGAGCCAATGGTAGTCGGACTCCATTTATTACTGCCTGAAACAAGGAAAGAAAACGTCAATATGGATAAAAAAGAGTTGATAAAATAAAAAAATATTAATCTGTTAATACGAGATCAGTGGTTTTCAAGTAATAGTAGAGGTGAAGTAATTGAGTCCATGAAGTTTTCGTGGATGTAAAATAATGTCATATCTAAAAGGTGACACTAAATCAAAGACTAATGAATCTGTGCATGTAAATATTATCAACTCTATCTTTTTCTGGGACACTGAAATGCAATTTGGCATATATAATTCTGTTCTAGTCAGGTACAAGATTCTTTGTATGATAAATATGAATAGACTATAAATTACATAATAAAAATATTGTCTAAAAAAGACCATTTCAAAGTACACTGTTTTCTTTGTAATTCATCTTCCGATATTTCAAGAAAAAATGTATTACCTTAACAATTTCTTCTGACAATCAAGAGAGAGGCGAACAAAAATTTGCATTATATTTCCCAACCGATTCTAACACCAAAACTACTTGAAGAGTAGGATGCACCACAAAAGTAACATGAACTGCCCCAAGCGAACTGCGACAGTCTAAGGCGGTTCTTCCAATGAAACAAAACACTCTACAAAAACTACTATCGAAGTGCCGATGGCAAAACAAAACGCTTCCTCGGCAGAGCCGACCGCAACTGCACGGAGCGTCCTATCAGCTGTATTAAATCGACTAGGTCTGTGACTGAACGTTGAACTGACGTTGCTGGCTTCGGGATCTTCTTTAAATGTCTACGTTAATGGCACCGCATATCTCGTCGGCGGGTCATCAATGTACGCGCCGCGTTCTCGCAATCGTTGGACGAGTTCTTTGGGGAAATTTTGCCGAGCATGTACCCACAGGTTAGGTTTAACTTCTTGGGGGAAGTCCTTTGCGAAACAATGCCTAGTATTGTTTTTTTATTTATGCTAATTCTGCTTTTACATCGGCCTATCAACTTGTAATTCGAAATATTGTTCTCTGTACTCTACAGTCAATCACTGTCAACGTATTTGTCTCTAAGGGTGCGTCCCCGGGCATCGTTAACGTAAGATCCAAGATGGACGAATTTGAAATATAAGTGCCACGTCATGTGTCAAGCATAATTTTAGGATAATTAAGGTTTTATATATTTTGGTTCAAAATACAAGGAAGCTGAGTTAGAAGCGGTAACAACTTATGAATATCTAGAAAGCATCATTACTGACGATACAATAAAAGAAGTAGTAAAATAAGCGAATAAGATAGTAAGGAAGAGAGAAGTGACAAAGGCAACGAAACTAAAGTTATGTAATACAATAGTACTACATTGTACCAAATTTCCCTCATTTATCACAACTATTTTACTACAATTTACCACATTTGACAACTCTCATGTTTCACAATAACAAAATTGCAAATTAATCTTTCGAAACTCTTCCCTGTGTCATCGAGGTGTACAAGACAGGCCTTCAAGGTAAATCTTTGTAATAGAGTCTCCATGAGTCTGTCAAAAGTGCAGACACTTTTGACAGACTTTAGCTCCTGCAATGTTCCAGAGAACATTGCAGGAGCTAAAGAGCATGCCATTGTAGTGTCTCAAACCTGTATCAATAGAGAAAGTAGTCTTTTCTCTGCCATTTGGATAGACTTCCACTTGCCAGTAACCACTTTTGAAATCCAACGTAGAGAAACATTTTGCATTTGCCAGGGTGTCCATAATGAAAACGATTCTAGGTAAGAAGATAACTATATTTCTTCATTATGGCATTTACACTTCTGTAATCACAAAATCTATTAGAACTTTCTTTCCTGGTGACGTGCCAACTCTGTGGGCAATTCGAAGGTCCTATTACACCTTGATGTTGTTGTTTTTCAGAAAGTTTTTAAATGTCTCTTGTTTAGCTAATACAACTTTTCTTGGTCATTGCTTAATGCAAAAAATGCACTTGAGAAATAAAGTTGAGAAGACAAAATCGGACAGAATAAGAAATGAAACAATAAGATGAATGTGTAAACAAGAATAAAGAACAAATAAGATAACAAAGAGCTCCTGAACAGATATGGACATTTGGTGAGGATAAAACCAAATAGAATGACAAAGAAGGAAAAGTTGACCATGAAAATCGTATATTTAACAAATGACAGAGGTAGGAAAAAGAAGAGAGAAGATATTAAAGGAGATGACAGAAGTGACGGAAGATAGTAAAGTATGTTAAAGGTGGATGGATGGACATATAGGAAACTAACCTAAATCTGACCCCCAGAAGGGGAAGAGAGGAAAAGTATATTTTGGTAAACCGACTATTGTGATAAATTTCATTAATTGTCAAAATATAAAAGTAATATAATTTTGTCTTAAGGATTCTTTAGAACTAAAAAATCACAACTCTTTTCCGGTTTTTGAATAGTGGTAGATACTCCACTTTTCTCTAACAATTTCGTTTGCAAAAAGGTCTTATTTAAATTATAAATGAATGAGTATGTGCATTAACCTTAGTTATTTATTTAAGTAATGTAACATCAAATTTAGAACTTATTTTTTTACACCCAATATATAAATACGATTATTAAACTCTGCAATGT
This sequence comes from Anoplophora glabripennis, assembly GCF_000390285.2. NCBI lineage: Eukaryota > Metazoa > Arthropoda > Insecta > Coleoptera > Cerambycidae > Anoplophora > Anoplophora glabripennis. The sequence goes on along the minus strand of NW_019416387.1, from coordinate 291,870 downwards.
TGTATAGAATTTTCACGACTTTTAACTTAATATACACGGTAAGATCAAATACACATTCGATTGTCCAAACTTCTCATAACCTGAATATCGATAAAATGTCATATACGTCCATTAGCGGCAATTACCCTTTGTTCTGCCGTCAGTTGTAGGTATTATCTAATTCAAGCATTTATTGTCATAAAAAGATGCTCGATTTATTTTCATGTCGTTGTGGAGGAAATTAAGCTTTTACAAATATGTTTATTTTTCATCACATCATGTAAAAACAAAGTAACTACGACTCTGGAATGTACGATTGACTTTCCGATCTTGAAATAAAACATACTTTGTATGATTATAACGTTTTATTTAAAATTTTAATTTTCTAATAAAAAAGCTGCTGTTTTTAATTTAATTTTTAATGTATCAAATGATATACTGATTGACCTGCAGCTGCATAGCTCAACACAGAACCCTATTTTTTAATTTTACAGCGACAAACAAACCAATCTAATTATAAAATAAAAGCACAGTTTGCGTAAATCTTTAATTTCCATAACAAGCCTTGTGGTAATGCGGAAATTGTATGAATATTATAACAAGGGAGTGGAAAAAGTTCCGCTACATTTTTAGTTTTAAACAGGCAAAACAATACCATGTATATAATACGCTTCATCTTCAACGTTACAAACATCGGTAGTGTGAAATAATTGGAAATTTTCCGCGAATTTTTAATTTTCTTTTTTAAAGAACATAATGAAAAAGGAGAGGAATAAACCGCAGTGGTAATGTACGCAAAACATTTGTATATTATTCGAAAATGACAATTCCATTTGTACATCCGTACATCCGATTTAATGAGATGAGTTCGTAGAAAAGCCTACTGCGATCAAAGTTTTCCCTCGTTGCATCTTTTTGAATTAAAATTACAGGCTACTGAAATGCGATATGTCAGAAAGGGATTATCATTGCGTACATACAAGATATGTATAAAAACTGGATAAAAAACGTTTATACAAATGCATCTGTGTTTCTGTTTTCCATCAAGGACGAATAACCAAAGTTTTAAGTAGAAACATTTGCCCTCGAACAACTTGCCTGAGATTTGTTTGTTCACAAACACGCTCAAACTCGGAGTATTGCAACAAATGTTAAATTTATTTTGAAATAATTTTTTTTTTTAATATATTTTTTGCTTTTCTCTTTAACAAAAGCTTGAGGTAGAAATAGTTTTTCCACATTAGGTTGGACTCATATTCTTTCAATATATCCTGGCGGGTTCAAATTGGACGACGAAGTTATTCATCAGCAAATCGCGTCTCCCGTGAGTCGCCCTTACTTTGCGCGGGACGAATCTAAGAAATTAGGGATTATCGAACCGCGATATTTTCTCTTTATAGAGCATCCGCGGCCATTTTGGCCACGTGTCGGGTCGTTCTGGCTCCATTCCATGCATTACAGCAATTGAAGGTCAATTCAATCGACGGGAGCTGTTTTCCAGAAAGACCTCCCGCTTCCCGAATACATGACCCCGTTCCAAATCCGTCGAAGATTCCTGGAGGCGTTGGTATTTGCTTACAGAATCCGAAATAAACGATACATTTTACCTTTACACCAATATTATCCTTTGAAATACCTTACAAATTACTCTGTTCGGTTCAATATGCCATACATGACGTCACATGTTCGACTTGGACCCTTCGCAGATCTGGAAAGTTACGTAATTTTTAACAGTAATTGCAACGGCGACGTCATTGTGCCGAAATCGACATAAATTGTTTGCGCGTGTGAGTAACGGCGGAAAGTTTTGGTGTCTTGGAAATCTGCTATTGATTCCGTCTGTTTTTTTCAAACGGCGGGACTGAGAGCAAAGTCCTGGCGCACGGAGATACTGCGAATGTTGGCCTAGTCAGGTCTCTTTGAAAAGCTGTTTGATGGTGTGACTAAATGCAGCTGTATTGATAACGAGCGTTCAAATAAAAACGTGGTCAAGTTGGTTCTGAAAATTTGGACGTAGGGCGTAGCGTATAGCCAATGAACTTTAACGTCATCTGTCAAAGCGCTATATCGCCGCTATCAATTTGAATATTTTCGTTTTAAAAAGCGTTCAAAATGGTGTTTTCTCAAGAACAAAAAGTGTTTATCATAGAGTCCTACTTTAGAAATGGACGCAAGATTGATGGAATATGGAAGTATTCTATTGAGGAATGTTTCATAGAATTTCAAAATCAATTTCCCGGCGTTGTTGAGTACAAAATTTTTCAAAGTGCAGTTCAGCGTTGTGTTAATGTTTTTCGTGAAACGGGCAGTGTAACAAGAAAAGAAGGAAGCGGCCGACCTAAAAAGCGGACTGAAGAATTAAAAGAAAATGTCCAACAAATAATGGAAAATGCGCCAAGAACTTCTGTACGTGTTTTATCACAAATGGTGGGAGTATCAGTCGGTACCTGCCACACAGTGTTAAAAAAAGATTTGCGTTTGTTCTCCTATCGTTTAACTTGTCAGCAAGAACTTCATGAAGTTGATTTTCCGCGACGGGCTGTATTTTGTGAATGGTTTTTAAACAACTACGGTGAACTTCATAATATCACCTTTTTTTCTGATGAAGCCTGGTTTCATTTAAGTGGTTACGTAAACTCACAGAATATGAGAATGTGGTCTTCTGAAAAACCAGATAACTTTTTTGTCGAGGGCCCTCTACACGCTCAAAAAATTGGAGTTTGGTGTGCTCTCAATCGAAGGAGGATTTATGGACCTATTTTTTTTAATGGTACTCTTACTGCGCAAAGGTATAGAGAAGAAATTATCGCTCCTTTTGTTAACCAGCTGGAAGAAAACGAAATTACAAACTTTTACTTTCAACAAGATGGCGCAAGGGCACATACGGCAGGCGAGACGATGAATATGTTGAGGGAAGTTTTCCAAAATCGACTAATAAGTCTCAATGCTGAACATGAATTTCCACCGAGGTCATGTGATATTACGCCGTGTGATTTCTTTTTGTGGCCTTACCTTAAAAACACTATTTTTGAACTGCCTATTCCTGATTTAAACCATCTGCAGGCTCGACTTATAGACAAGATTCGTGAAATTAACAATACCCCGAGCATCTTAGAAAATGTCTTTAATTCTTTGAGGAACAGGTGTGAAAAGTGCTTGGAACAAGGAGGGGGACACTTTCAGCAGCTGCTTTAATTTATTGTTATAACAAGGAGGGGGACACTTTCCGCAGCTCCTTTAATTGTTTGTTATTGTTATCACGATTATTCTTTAAAATAAAGTTATATAGTCATTAACGTTATTGAAACTGACAGCTGCTAAACAGCTCGTTGAGAAATGAGGTTAAGTTAGTCGCTATAAGCTACTCCCTACGTCCAATGTGTCAGAGCCAACTTCGACCACGTCTTTATTTGAACGCTCGTTATATTTCACGCGTTTTTGTGTAGCCAGGCGAACTCTAAATGTTAAGTAAACGATATTTTGACCGTAAATTTTAAATAATTTGTAGGTATTCCTAGAATGTTCCAAATCTTCATAAACAAGCTTGTACATGTTGTCCCAATGTACAGGAGCCACCAGTTTCCTGCGATCTGGGGCGGCGCCCCACTAGAAATTTTCATAGTAAAACATTGTAAATTAAAATTTAGTGTACAATGTTATCTGGATAATTAAATAGATTGACTTCATGAAACACGTTAAAAAGGAAATATTAAATTTGTAATGTGCAGTCAATTTAACTCAACTCGAGCAAAATTCGTTTGAGAAACTATACATCTGTATAGTGTTTACAGCGGTGGTCATGGTTACCGTCGCGTAGCAGTTAAATGCGGAGTGGGAGTAGCGCATATTTACCATGCAGTTTGAGCTTCTGTTTAGTCCGACCAAATAGTAGCTATTGGCAGATTTTTTTTACTTATTAAACGTAATTTGTTCAGGTGGTGTAAAATTTTATACGTATTGCTTGTGTGTTTTCTAAAAGATTGTAAAAGTTTAACTATCTAGTATACTATCTATTGAAAAATCAATGGTGCGAGAAATACCAAACTTTAATGGAAAACTAATTGAAAAGTTTATTTCGAACAAATGCAGAAGAATGGACTTGTACTATAAAAAATAATGTTGAACACATTTTCCCTATATTTCATTAGTAGGTACTTAAAATAAAACTGCTCAATTATATTCAATTTTTTTCCATATTAAAAATTTTTCCGCTCTCCCTGTATGGAAGTCAAGAGCCACCACTGGAAGCAGACTGAACTAAAATTGCCACCATTCTAAGTTGCTTCATTTAGGAGACAGAGGAGTATCAAAGTTGGCAAAAAAAAGTTTTTTTTTCAAAGCTTTTGTAAGATTTTATTGAAATTTGGTACACTAAGACTTCCATATAGATGTCACGTTATGACATAGTAAACGAAGTAATTGGATTAACACAACTGTGAAATATAACATTTTACATTGAAGTTGAAATGGTGTTGTACAAGACTCTTATAGGGCTCCTATAGGGACCAGACTAGTAGCGGTGTAGTCCGACCTTGAGGCGTACTTCTCTCCGTTTATTATTACCATCGATTAATAAAAGTAAAATGACTTGGTCATTCTGGTCCGGGTGGACTAAATAGGCGGGTGCCTAGCACAAGTTGTTGGCTACTAATGTTAATTCTTACGTTTTTTTTTCTACTTTGATTTGTTTATTTATAAATCATGAAGTACACCTGAAGGAACTGGTTACCAGTTCTAAACGTTACGCTTTCAAAATGTCAAATTGACAGCACTACACTATTTTTCTTTATTAGGGTCCTTTAATAAGTTTTTCCAGTAAATTTTATATTTTTTAAAGTTGTAAATTAATGCAGTAAAAAAAATTAAGAATTGAAGAATATCTGATTAAATTCATGAGATCAACGATAAATGTAAAAAAGCTATTCCAAATTCAGGAATTCAGGATATAGAGGGTGTTAGAAGTTTGACTGCCTTAATTTTAACAGACGATAGGATACATTAAAATAAACGAAAAAACCTTATGACATGGGTCCTAAACTCAACCATTTCCGAGAAAAAAATTAAAATCTCGATGTACAAAAGTTCCATTCATTAAGGAATATTGACATAACTGCGTGCATAGAATACCATAAAATACAATGTTTATCACCTTTTTGAACTTCTTTATGCTTAATTCTAAAAAATTATTAGCCTTGTAATAAATTTAAAATTCGATAAAATTCATATCGAGCAATCTGACAACGGCGCGGCGGATAATACGAGGTACTAAGCTGTCCAGCAACACGCAATCCAGTTGGTATCTGGAATTGGACTGTGTCTGAGTGTTTTTTGCGTACCATTTACTTTTCCTGGGTTGTTTTCCAGCGAGTGTGCGAAAATTGGATTCGAAGGTGTTGTGCGTGCATCGAAAATGGTAGTGGACATTTTGAGTACCTATATGTTTGTTTTGTATTTGTGCGTTTAAAAATTACTGAATTTTGCTTTTTGGTAAGTCCCTAAATTATTTTTAATACGTACGATTATTTGGATGACGTGAATTTTTGGGAACTTTACTTACATATTTTTCAAATTCATATTTTTATTAAAAGTCCTGTTTTAAGAGATTCATAATTACTAAAATTCAAGCTGAAATTTAAGCACAACACTATCTTCGTACTACAAAAACGATACATTTTATTTTATTTATTTAAAAACTGGAAAACAATTGTCTTGAAATTACTAAATGTTTCACAATAATAGTTTACATTTTTTCCGCAGGACAAGTCTACTGCGTGCACACGCGGTATGCACCAGCTGTGTCGCGTTAGGTTAAGCGCTGTTGTCACTTTGTGATGAAACTCCCCAATATTAATACTAGCTGTATTTTGAAAACTGTTAATCTTACGCCCCTGTAATATACAACTTTTTTGTTCATTTATGATTACTCTATTTCAAGCTGGAGTAATGGCAGTCAAACCTCTTACACCCCGTATATTTTAGGATATTTATTTCATTTTTATAAATTAATTTAATTAAAATCAAAAGTCCCTAGAACTGGAGGAAAAATGCACAAACTGGCAGCAGTATGTGGTGGTGCTCGAGCATATGCCTGTGAGCAATAGATTTCAGGACCTGTGTAGATTTCGTTGCGATTCCGTTCAATGACATTGAAAAAAACACGTTTATTATACTTAAAATAGTTAATATTAATTATTCTAGTTGTTTACTTAGAACTTAGGACGAAAAATTGCAGGATCTTATTTTAATTTAGTGTCACACTACTAGATGTTGCGCTGTTTCAGTTAGTCTTTCTACCATGTTCACAGCCTACTAAACAATCCCACAAATAGCTTGTGGACTGTTCAAATAAAGCACAGATCGACAAGTTGCGACAGAAATACACCAGTCCGAGTTCCCGACAGATTAGTAGTAGGTTTAAACATATACAATTACTTGTTTGTCACAAATAAATTAGTAATTAGACATCAAATGAAGCAGATGTTCAGAGTTGGCTGCGCTATGCCTTTGGGGAACACCTGGTCGACTTCTTTATCTTTGTTTTACCGCTATTTTTACGACTTCTCTCGACTCGTCTTCGCATTAGATTCTCGGGAGCGAATGCGTCTCAAAATCTGTCGCGGGAAAAACCAGAAAAACTTTATAGCGAAGACCTAGAAACACACACTGTCAAAATTTATGTTTTGGTGTTTCGAAGTACCACGCCCTCGTCAGCGATTTTTATAATTTTTCGGTTTATGAATGGAAACGGTTGTGAATGCGGCACAACTACGTAAATATCGATCATTCAGGGACCTCCTACCGCAGCGTGTAAATGTTAATTATTAAATCGATACATTATGCATCGGTTTCGCATGAAGTCAGCCGGTGATGTAAACTTGACATTTCCATCGAAATTTTCGCAACATCCGCCGAGTGCGATGGAAATACCGGGTGGCCTAAAAAAAAAATTACGCGTAAGACGATTCCCTGTGGATTGACGAAACGCGTATCCAGTTCCGAGTACTGTTTTGTACATTCCGATTGACGAAACGTTGGGGAATTGATATTCTTTAAAGGGGTCATCGGCCAGTCTAATATTGTTGATGCACCTCTTGAAAAAAGAATGCAAGTTTGTTGATGTTGCGAGTCTGCATCTTCCGTTCGAATACTTCTCTGTTATAAATAGACTGGCATCACGCCTTAGCGTTCAAGAATGGTAAAGAAACGAAAATATGATAGGTATGATACACAGGAAACGGTGTCCTGTACACTAAATATAACCCTCGATGAGCTATTTAGTGTTCTACAAGTGGGTGGTTTGCTATTCTATTCCTGTCGGTAGTATTTTTATAGAAGATTAACGTGTTTTTTTTTTCACTTTACATTCCTAAAATAAGCGTAGTTGCTCAAACTTTAGCTTAAAATACTGACACACATAATATGCAAACAGTTTGACAACCGCTGACTTAGGGTAATATTTTTTAATGCAAGAAAACAAGTTTTGGTAATAAACCTTCAACAATTCTCTTGTATATTTAAAATTTAAAGTAAAAAATACCGGAAGAATAATATAAAATTTTTCGACATACGCAAGTTTTTAAATTCAATAAGAAAACAGTACTTTCCAAACAAAGCGGAGTATAGATCTTTTTTTACTTAGTTGCAGAATTAGGTACTGCAGATCTAATTTATGTTTTGAAACAAAAATAAAACAGTATTTGTAGATGTCTCGTTGTTAAATGTGACATTTAAAATTAAATAATAAACAAGGAAGACCAGTGTCATCACAAGGCGAAACAATTTTTAACAGAGGAGTAAATAAAGGTCATTCGTCAGTAAAACCACCAGACATATTCTGCTTACAAACTTATTATTTCATATCAGTATGTCATAGGAATAATTCAATAATGGTCGAGTTAGAAAATTATCTGGCTAAACATTGAGTAGCAGCGTCCATACACACTTTTTATATCTTATATCTCACCCATACTCAAACCATGCCGGTAGATAGACACCAGAATAGCTAGAACTAATAAGTTAGAAACGGTATATGCCTGGTGGTTGCTGCTGACGAATGATTCTAGTTGTTTACTAGACACTGAGGATATAATTGAATGCTGGTTGGGGCATTAGCCCGCAGAGTAGTTGGTACTCGCGATGTCACCCGTTAAACAAAAGTGTATTTCACAGAACCGTTATAAAGCACATCGAATTTTGTACATTTTTGCTAAACAGCAATTTAATATAATTTGAATACTTTTTGGATCCATTTTATCCCATTATTGACCAGTTAGTTTCAATTTTTAGTTATAATAAATTCCTTGATATATGTTTCGCTTTACTAACGTATCAGTTTTTTTTTTGGCAGACAACCTGTGGCCTTGCCATAGCCTATTCGATTAACAAAATAGCCATTCATTGTTCGCTGGTCGAGTATAATTAGAAGCATAGAATGGAGCAGGAAATTGGACTATTTGTTTTCATCTAATAACTCTCCTATAAATAACATAGCCTATACACACAAAAATTAACCTATTCATTCCCCGTTTTGTTGATGTTTACAGAACTGCAACTATTAAGAATGTTTTGATGGATTAGGGCTTTTTTCTCTTAAAATTAATTTGGAAACGACCATAATAAACATTTAAATGACTGTTAGTATATATTTAAACGCATTAAACTTTTAAATATGCCAATTATATGGTAAATAAATGTTTATCATTAACAATTCATTACGAATTACGTACATAACGAACAATTTTTCCGGGTAGGGCGGTTCGTATCTTATCACATTTCATTCTAGCGAAATTGATACAAATATCTAACAAATTTTGAGAATTTCAAATGGCGGTTACGAGGGATCGATAAAAATTACCGGTAGGTGTTCCTTGATATTTCAAATCCACTTTGCTCACCTGACTTAGACCTGTTTGAATGACTTTTTGCCAACAAAAGCATATAAGATGTATCGAGAAAATATGTTGAAATTGTAAAACATGTTACTGAGAAAAAATAGATAGCAGTATCGCGATTTTTTTCCCTCGTACATGCGTGATTATCACTTTCCGCTACGTAATTGTATTTAGCAGTAAAACAATTCTGCATAATTACTAGAATATATTGATGTTTTAATTATGTTAAATATGGAGGTAATTGTAACTGGCATTTGTCCATAGAGCAAAGGAAATATACTACTTTTCTAGGAAAATGTAAAAAATTAAGTTGTCGTTGATACTTTTATATTTTACGCATAATTCGGAATAGTTTCTTTCCTATCTTAATAAATAACTACAAAAAAATGGCTTGTAAACAGGACGTACCAGAATTTACACTTTCAACATCATCATACTTATTTTAGTTAAATTTTAGATTTATTGTTGATAGAAATATAAAAAGTCCAAGCTTTTTCAGTCAGAATAAAACAACGGCCTTAAATCATACCAGACCTTAACCCCATTGACCTGAATCGAATAAAACCGTGTCATTCTGTCTAATGAGCGTACTTCATAAATTTCTAATAATTTTTTGCGTACGTCGATCATTGTTAATTCTCACGAAGCTATGATTTGTGCGATTGTTAAACGTGTCATTTGCGTCAACGCTCCATCAACGTAAATATTTTGATTGTTAACGCGGTTTTGAGGATTTACAAATCGAGAATTTACGAAATAATTAATTCATCGCCATGTTGCGTCACCGGACGACGTCAGAGAGAGCGTAATTTTATGAAAATTCTCACATTTGTAATGAGTCGGTTCTTCACAGCGACGTGCAATTTTTTTAAATGGCGAAATGTCACGATAACATTATCTTAGGCCTAGTAATGAAGTGTATGTGTAGGGTCTGTTTATAAGTACGCAGGGAAACTAGAGTCTAGGAGACAGCCAAATTCAATTTTGATTCAAGGAATCATTAATTAGATTGTCAGTCTCTAGACGCCATTGACAAGAAATGGAAACAAATGCATAATTGACCATGATTTTTCATAACTTTTATTATACCTAACGATTATTCAATATACAAGGTGCTTCTGAAAGTTAACAGGACTTCTTAAAAGTAAGATCAAAAAGTCTTTTTGGCAAAAACGATTCATTTTATTCAAAATAGTCCTCAAATATTACATTTCTCCAAATATTACAATTTTTAAATTTAACAACCTGTATATTTTTAAAAATCTGGATTTTCTGAGAAAATTCTATATATGGGTGATTATACAAAAGTTGGGTAACTCTTGAGGGTATTTTGTTTACTGTAGTTATTGCCATATATGGCAATATACCAGGCTAACATTTTAGTGCGGGGTTGCCAAGTTCTGTAGAAAATTCTTCGAATTTTGGAAAAAACATGACCTCGAAGAAGTTGTATTAACTTTCAACTACTAACACTTGGAGCAAAAATATTTGACAGAGTTATAGGCAAATGTTAAGCAAAGACTCCTATATTAGCTAATATCGATATTTTTTACAGGGCATTTTTTTATAAGACGATCATTTTGAGAAAGTTCAAACTTGATATCTAAAATTTTTCAAATGGAACACCGTGTATTTTATTGTTCTATTTTATTCTCATATCAGTCCACTTCAACTTTTATTAGGTATGTTCTACACCTAAAGTTGTTGGTCTAAGATATAGCAACATTTCTGGAAAAACCTAATTTTTATTATTTTCGGTCGCACGGAATGGCTTTGGAAAAAACTGTCACATTGTGTCAACTTGTCAGTTCATAGTTTATCATTCCATTTTGAGTTAATTTTATTAGTTAATATTTATTTGTGGTATTCTATAAAATAATAAAAATAAAGTTTTTTCAGAAATGTTGCTATTTCTTAAAAACTAACAATTTTAGATATAGAACATGCTTAATAAAAGTTGAAGCGGACCGATATGTAAATAAAATAGAACAATAAATTACAGGGTGTTCCATTTAAAAAATTTTAGAAAATCAAGTTTAAACTTTCTAAAAATGATCAAATTATAAAAAAATGCCTTGTGTAAAATATCAATATTAGCTAATATAGGAGTATTTCTCTAACATTTGCCTATAACTCTGTCTAATTATTTTGTTCCAAGTGTAAGTAGCTGAAAGTTAATACAACTTCTTCGAGGTCATGTTTTTCCAAAATTCGAAGAATTTTCTACATAACTTGGCAACCCCGCACTAAAATAATAAACTATTTATATTGCCATATATAGAATTTTCTCGGAAATCCATATGTTTAAAAATATACAGGGTGTTCCATTTAAAAAATGTAATATTGGCGTGTCCCGATTTTACTCATGGCCTTTTATGTATCAAATTAATTTTGTAGTTTAGGTTTCCTGATTCTGTATAACTTTTATATAAACTTTTTTTCTGTATTATGAGTAACAAGTGAGTTATTTTACTTTCTTACACTAATGGCCCACCCTGTTGTATATTGATAGGTTTTATTTGTTGTAAACTGCGCTTAAGACTTCACATTAAAAAAATGTGTATTTTGACAAATTGACTTTATTTTAGTAAGGTTGTAGTTCAATATTCCATTTTAAAAAATTTAAACTTAATATAAATATTTTAAACAAGCTTCAAACAACATCAACAACAAAGGGAACAATATCTAAAAAAGTTACAAAATCTCATAAGCCAAACTCAAAATCGAAGTTTTGCAAAAGTGAGAAAAATTAAATAAAGGCATTTCTGATAAAAAATCAAGATCCTTAAACAATAGACATGGGTAAAAAAATATATTATAGGAAAAGGACCTATTTTTTTTTTGACCAAAATTACACAAAAAATGTGCTGGCGTATGGTAAAAGATTATAGTTTCTACACCCTGTACCTAGAAAGATCTAACCGAAAATTAGTATAACGGAGGACCCATTATTTTCGCTCAAAGAATCTGTGGTTAACGGCTTGATCTATTTTTCGTAACATCCAGTATGGAATAATTGACTTTTTTATGTATTCTCATACTTTAGTATCAAAATTGCAGAAAAAACACTTTGACTGTCAATTTTATTGTTCAATTATCGTTTTGTACTAAAATTTTAACTTATACAGGGTGTAGAAAAATTAAACCGCACTCCTTATATGAATACTTTTTAGTTTTGTGACACCCTGTATATTTTTTTTCTGGTTTTTTTGGTTTCAGTATCACGCTACAAAAAAAAGAACTGTTTGAATAGAATTACTAAAAAATAGTTTATAACCGTTAAAATGTTTCATATAAATAGTAGATTTTTTTGAAATAAGATTATGCAAAGGTTTGGGATATAAAGTAACTCGTTTTTATAAATATGGTGCACTCAGTACAGGTACACCAATGTAAGTAATGTTGATTACATAAATGAAATTAGACAATCGATATAGCTTTTTGAACATAGATTTTTTCCTAGGTTAGTTTTGCTGTTCATGCCCATTAGTCTAAACACGTTACTCTTAGTCAGCTCAAAAAAATGCAACATTGTCACGGTTTTCGAAATGTTGCATTTTTTTATCGGATATAGAATCTAGTCCCTAGAAGAGTCTAGGTAATATTTACAAATATTTGAACATAAAATATACTTTTTAGTTTGTTCGAGTAGGATTTTTTAAATGGCCAATACCTAGAAATCACGGGGAAGATTTTAGCTTAAGATCATTTTATTTTCTCGTAGCGCGTGATATATACAGGATGGTCTGGCTGTAAGGGATGACCACCTTGTATAAAACTTTTTCTTCAATTTTTAGATGCACATTACAGAACAAAAATCGTTCACTGCAAGGGGAAATCCGAAACTAATAAAGATATGATTTTTTTAAACTACTACTACTAATTTTCTACATAACTTAGCAACCCCGTACTAAAATAATAAACTATTTATATTGCCATAAATAGAATTTTCTAGGAAAACCACATGTTTAAAAATATACAGGGTGTTAAAAAATGTAATATTTGGCGTGTCCCTATTTTATAGGTATAAACTTTTTTCTGTATTATGAGTAACAAGGGAGTTATTTTACTTTCTCACACTAATGGCCCACCCTGTATGTTTGAGCAGTATGGATTTTGCGTCATGCTTTAGGTTTCCGAAATATTCGCCTATTTTTTAGAATTAATTTGTTTGCTACACAATTCAAAAGAAATATCTGCGAAATGTTCGCTTTTACGCACTCGCAGTTAAAGATCTTGTCTGGAATTGGGCTTAAAAGTGATGGGTCCGTTGCTCCGCAATTTCCACCGGTGTATTTATACACACGGAGTCCACAGAAGCGATGTAAGATGGAATGTGGGTTAGAAAAGCAAGCTGTGGCAAAAACTAGGCCGGATCACGCGAGCCATTCTTGTTTTTTTTTCTCTTCGCGATATCACAAGTGGAAAATTATTGTGAATATTTGTTTGTAAATAAGCTGATTGGACTCGTTTATAATTAGAATGCTATTCATCGCCGTATCTGCAGTGTAAGAGCCTGCGGCGCTTTCTGGGAACACGAGTTGTTTTTTTTTAATAAAATGAAAAATTTAAGCACGTGCTCCTGATCACTGAAAATAAACATGATTGTACACATTTGCAAGGTTAAAGATGTGTCTTACTGTCCGGGAAGGAGAAAAATTGTGCGGTGTAGGGGCTGCATATTATGGTTCTCTCGGCCCCCTCTCCGAATTTTCGTTGTGTTTGTCAAATTTGGAAATAGACCAGGGCGGATCTGTTTTGAGGTGGATGTGAGAGAGGGCAAGCAAATTTTTTCTGGATTACCTCCAGTGCAACTCACATAATAAAAGTGTAGATCCCTAGATCTGGGCGAGGTCCGGAACATTTTCAAAATTGCAAAAATGTTTAAAAAATTTTAAAAAATACCTATTTTATCTGAGTTTTTTACTTATATCTTGAAACCTATGCCTTTTGGAAGAATATTGAAGTGGAAAAAAGTTTTAGATTTGAATTTTGCACTATATACTGTAAGTTAAAAATGTTAAAATTTATTACCGATGTTGCAAAATAGCAATAATTGATGAAAAAAAGGCAAAATAATCAAGCTTTTTGGATAATTTTTTAAAAATATTTTAATTGCTCCGAGGGCATTCTAATTTTAGTAAAAAAACCTTTAGAGTATAGTAAAACAACAGACCAAATTTCATTAAAATCGGTTCGATAGTTTTCGCAAAATAACTTTTTGAAAAGAATTTAAAAAAAACTTTCCAATTTTCAAAATGTTGCACAGCAACAAATAAAGCATCTAGATACTACTACTCACATAGAAAAGACCGTTCAACTTTTCAAATGGTTTTTGAAAAATTGAAATCGGTTGATTAGGACGGCCACAGTAAATTTTTAAAGTTAACACTCTTTTTTTATTTTCAAACAATTAGATTACATTTATCAATTTGCAATTTAGTTTTTTTCAAAAATTATAATTTTAAAGTACCATTTTTTCTTAATTTTATCTGTATTTAACAAAAAAATTAATTTCCAAATAAAAAAAAATAATTTGTTTAAACNCTCCGAGGGCAATCTAATTTTGGTAAAAAAATCTTTAGAGTATAATAAAACAACACACCAAATTTCATTAAAATCGGTTCTATAGTTTTCGCAAAATAACTTTTCTGATAAGAATTTTGAAAAAAAACTTTCCAATTTTCAAAATGTTGCACAGTCTCAAATAAAGCATCTAGATACTTGAAAATTTTTTCACATAGAAAAAACCGCTCAACCTTTCAAATGGTTTTTGAAAAAATTGAAATCGGTTGATTAGGACGGCCACAGTAAATCTTTAACTTTAAAGTAACTCTTTTTTTTATTTTTAAACAATTAGATAACATTTATCAATTTGCAATTTAGTTGTTTTCAAAAATTATAATTTTAAAGTACTATTTTTTCTTAATTTTATCTGTATTTAACAAAAAAAATTAATTCCAAATAAAAATAATAATTTGTTTAAACAAAAATTATTTAAATAATTGTAATAATTATAACTAAATATATTCATACTCAGAGTGTTGAAATATATACGTAAACAAATTTTTTCATTGAAAAAAATGGAATAGCATAGGGTGAAATATACAGTATATTTAATGCATAAATAATAAACTTTGTTTATAACAAAATATGTGCAAATTAGACAGTTGGCATTACGATATTCGAATTCCTTGGCTCGCGAGACATCGGATTAAAAAAAATATCGAAATTGCTCATTAGAAGCAGAGATAATGCATTTTTTTTCGTATCTTCGCATTTTGATCCACCAAATTCAGTCTAAGAGCGAAAGCTGCCTCCCCCACTTTTCGTGTTTTGAGTCACTTTTCGCGCGTGCGAGCGACAGCTTTTCAGATGATTTATCTACGTTGCCGATAACTTATGGATATGAAAATTTTTTACAGTTTAGAACTCGGAAAAACGAAGGCACTGGATCAAAGATTATTGCTAAATTATTTATAAATTAACGACAAATGCCGATAAACTTTGACCGAATATATCTCGAGAACCAATAAACGGAATTTAACTTTTTTTTTTAAAAAAGAAGCGTCTTTCCGAGTACTTTAAAATTATAGTTTTTGAAAAAAACTAAAAGTAGTCTAATTGTTTAAATATAAAAAAAAGAGTGTTAACTTTAAAAATTTACTGTGGCCGTCCTAATCAACCGATTTCAATTTTTCAAAAACCATTTGAAAGGTTGAGCGGTCTTTTGTATGCGAAAAAATTTTCAAGTATCTAGATGCTTTATTTGAGGCTGTGCAACATTTTGAAAAGTGGAACATTTTTTTAAAATTTTTTTTCAAAAAATTATATTGCGAAAACTGTATAAACGATTTTAATTAAATTTGGTGTGTTGTTTTATGATACTCTAAAAATTCTTTTGCCAAAATTAGAATGCCCTCGGAGTAATTAAAATATTTTAAAAAAATTATACAAAAAACTTGATTATTTTGCCTTTTTTCATCAATTATTGCTATTTTGCAACATCGGTAATAAATTTAAACATTTTTAACTTACAGTATATAAAATTTTTTCCTCTCTAATATTCCTCCAAAATGCATAGGTTCCAAGATATAAGTAAAAAAACTCAAGATAAAATAGGTATTTGTTTAAATTTTTTAAACAGTTTTACAATTTTGAAAATGTTCCGGACATGGTCCAGTTCTAAGAATCTACACTTTTAATATGTGAGTTGTATTGAAGGTATTCCAGCAAAAATTAGCTTGCCCCCTCTTACATCCAAGAAGTGGGATATTTCGACAGATCCGCCCTGGTATAAAAGGAATCTTTTAATTAACACCTCATCTCATTACGTCCGGACTGTCCATGTTAAACAATTTCACACAATTCACAATTAATTATCGTCTTTGAGGAATATGACACATATCTCATTGTTTATAAATGCATATTGACTGGACAACACTTTCGATTATGTTGTTTTGGTCATGGAGAAGTTTCGGTTTTTGCGAGTCTCATCAGCAATCGGTAATTATGATAATGATAATCGTCAGGTGTTGCGTTAAAAAAACGCGAATGTTATACAATTTATAAATAAATATATAATAAATGTCTAAGTTAGTTCCATAAAGTTCAATATGTCTGGCTGAATACCGGTTTATGTATTAGAACATACTTAAACTACTATTCATGTAGGATATTATAACCTTATTTTTGATTGAGGTTGTCTAGTTACATCATTTTCGTTTTGAATACCAGTTTGACAAATCGTGTAAAAGCAGTGGAGCTAACTAAGTTCAAGGCTTCGTGACTTTACCTGAATGAAACTTTCATCTTTTATCGGGTAGATCGTTAATAGAACTGATTTGGATTTTACGAAAATAAAAGAATAACGATTTTCTTATTTATATTCTCTTGGAAATATCTCATCTGTTTAGCGTCTATTTGGATTTGGATAACTAATTAAAAACAGCTTGCCAAAGGTGATAGTAAGTCTGAGGATGGCTTTATAAACTGAAACGCTGGGAATTATGGGCAGGCAGTTTTAAGTTCAAATTAAAAAAATCCGAAAAAAATATCGATCTTACTTTGAAGAATTTTAAAAGGTAATTAGAAATGAAAAAAAATACTGTTTTGAAATAAATTTATTAAGAATGAAGTCATACATCGGGTGATTTTTTTTAATAAGCACTTTACGAAAAAATGTCTATAATTAAAATGTAATCATCGCGGTTCCTGGGTTACACTAAAAATAGTATATTCGCCAGCCATTTACATTTCTACAGGTAACAATTTCCCAATTATCGAGATTTGTAAAACGAACAAACTTTTTTGACGACGAATTTCGAGTATTTATGTAAAACATTATATTTTTTGTGGCAAATGTATTGCAAAATCGTATGTACAGGTTCTCAGTAGGAGAAATCGAAAACAATTGAGTTTCGTCGATTACAGCGACATCTATCGTGAATCGAAAAAAATATTTCACCCGAATCTGCAATAAAAAAAATTGAGGCTTCTATTTAAGTTTTCAAAATTATCCTCTGTCCCACCTACAGTGAAGGGGAAGGGGAATATTTTTAGCATTAACTTACTAAATTTTGATCATAGAAATTTTTTCGTAAATTGTTTATTATTTTAGATATTTGAAAGTTTCGGGTTAAAAAAAATCACCCGGTATATGTTCTTTAATACCAAATATCTTTAATTTATGATAAACATAAAAAATAATTTATTCAAGTGAGAAACATCTACCTGACATATGAAATCATTAAATAATATCGCAAACTTTACAATAATATGTGTTATTTATATTTGTTTCGGCTATAACATCATAATAACTTAGCTAAATAATTTCAGCGTTTTAAGGATTGCTTTTTCAGGTGGCTTCCTTTTTAAAGTGAAATTTATTGATATGTCAATATTAATAGACATTAAATCATATACATAGTGTTTAGTGAAAGAGCATAAAAGGCTTGAGCCCAAATGATAATGGGCCAAATATACCTTAGTTTATAGTTACTTAATTTGTTTAAGTTTATAAAAAGTTTATAAAAACGTAAATATTTCAAATGTTTGAACAAATCATTTCTGTTATTATTTTCTTTGTCTAAACTTACCACACAGTACACAGTCGGATAAATAATAATTCTAAAACTGTGCCTTTCAGAAATAAAACGTATAGGAATTTTTCAGTATAAATACAGTTTTAAATACAATGTAATCGTATAAAATTTAAATTTTGTATTTTCCTAATGATTACATTATATTTAAAATTGTAACTGCAACAAAAAGTTCCTCCAAATTTATGTGAAACGAGCAATTTTTGGGGTTATTTTCTCATTATTCAACTATGTAATAATAATAAGATATAATTATAATTTGAACAGAAGTAGCTCGAAAATAACTACTATTTTTTCTTTTAAAGAAATAGTCAATTACATATTCAGTGACGTCGAAATTCTGGGGAAATATATGACGGTGTCACCCAATATCCCCGCCATTATATAATTCTGTGCAAATTCAGTGAATTTTTACCTCTGCTTAGATAACTTGCCACCCCAAATTTCAATAATCAATTTCAAATATCTTTCAAGATATCTGCGTTTTTGCGATTTTTTTTTTATTAAACACCTGTGGAAATGAAGCAGCTTTGGACATATTTGACACAATTATCATATGTTGATTTCAAAATAATTGTCAATTGTGCTCATTTATTTAAATACAATCTACTAATCATCTAATTTAATATACATTATTTTTCCCCTTTTAATTAATTATAATTTATTTATTTTTCTAACAGGATCGTTCTACAAATAAAAGAATATACATTTTATTTAAAATATATATATATATATTGAAAAATATAGAAAATAAAAGATGAGAAAATTCACACCGCGCCTCCGCCAAAACTTCGAATTTTCTTAAAATAAAAAACGAGCCAATAATGAACAAAAATTCACATTTACCTTAATCTTTTCTTTTGATTATAATCCAAACGGTACTGCTTTCATGGATAACAGCACTTAAAAAAAAGTCAAGATTCACCAGACCACACAAAAAGTTAGGTTACAAACATCGACGTTTCCCATCCCGGACTGACTAGCACAAGCATCGAAGCTTGCCACGCGAACGTCCATTCAAAACTGAATAAGCGAGCAACGAACAAACGATCCACGATGCTCCGACGCGACGCCTTCTTGATCCTGACCTGACGGTGCGGCCCGAGTCCACCTCTAGTCTCGGCTTCTATTCTTTCCTCGGTTCGTAGCGGGCCGTGATAAGGCGGAACAATGAAAACGATGGTGCTAGATAAGTCTACGATGACTTGTTTGTCGAACTTATCGAAAATTTGTGTCTAATCGAGCGAAAGCGTATTTATTTATATTTCTATTAATCCTAGTCGGCGCGGAACGATGAGTTTTTGTTTTGTTATCGTCAACCGTTGCCCAATTATCGGTGGTGTGAGCTCGGTTACCTCTTAACCTTTTTACGACAGCCAGGAGATAATGAGTAATGGTATCCATTGAACAAACATGTAAATATACAGGGTGGTCGTTAAGTACGTTGCGATAATAAAAGGGATGATTCATCAGTTAGTTCTAAGAAAAAAAGTTCATATGACCGTTTGTCGAAAAGGCCTAGTTTACCAGTTGCAGGGTGTTCAGTTTTAGAAATTAATTTTTTTTTATTAATGGAACAGAAATCAGAAGAGATAATTCATTGAAATTTGGTACACTAGGTATAGTAGTAACTTTTATAAAGTTTATATTTTATTACAGCTATCGAATTTTTTTCTTTATTTTGGAAGCTATTAAGCTGATTTGAACAAATCCAAAAACAATGTTTTAACTCTTATTAAATGAAGTATAGAGCAATTATATTCTACTATTATGATGTATAAATACTTAATCTAAATACAGATACAATACAAACTTAATACAGTAATTACGAAACAATTAGACAAAAAAAAATACAAAGATAATCCACAGATCAAAAGATAATTTTCTGATTTAGTAATTGTGTAGCAACATCCAATATACGCTTAAAATGATCAAAATTACTATCACACAAGTGGCATAATTTATTAAAGTTACATCACATAAAGGTGATTTTAAAGTGAGATTACTTACAGGAATGTTAAGAAAAATGGTTTTCGTATGTCTTGAGCGTTCCCTAGGTACATTAAATGAATTTGAGATAGAAAAAGGGGCAATCAATATTGTTATGTAATATTATACAAAAAAAGACAGTGAAGAACATTTTTTTCTTAGGTCCAAACTGGTAATATTAAACTTTGCCAGTAACGTATTGTATTGTGTATGTAATTCTGAATAATTTCCAACTTCTTTAAAGTACAAAAATTTAACAACCTTCTTTCAATGCTGATTTTGTAACACTAATATTCCAAATTACGCAACCGTATTCTAACTTAGATCTGACAAACAGATAATATAATGTTTTAATGTTGCTAAAGTTTCTACAGTTTCTTTATATGAAACCATACGATTTAGTTGCCGCATTTATTTTAGTGAATAATAATAATAATATAATAATTGATGTCAAAATTTTCATATAACCAGCAAATAATAACTTTTTACAGTCAACTACTTTTGCAAATGTCGTTAATAAAAATTAGAAATAATACAGGCCCTAGGTTTCAGCCCTGAGGGACTCCTGAAGTTGCAAAGTAATTGGGTGATACAAACCCATTATATGAAACAAATTGGATTCTATTATCTATGTATGATGTAAATATAGATAACCAAATTCAAAATTCAAAGTTTCTTCAAAAGGATTTGGTCATCGAGTCTGTCAAATGCCTTTGCAAAGTTTGTATAAATAGTGTCCACTTGACCACCTTTATCTAAAGTATCAGATACAAATTGAGTAAATACTATCAAATTTGTAACAGTGGACCTGTTCATCATAAAACCGTGCTCTTCCACCACTAACTGACCCCTAATAACATTGTATATACGCCTGTACAGTATAATTTCAAAAATTTTAGAAAAGTTTGAAAGGATAGATATAGGACGATAATTTTCGATGTTCGCTTTGTTACCATTCTTAAAAATTGGGCACACCTTTGCTTGTTTTCAATCAAGTGGAAATATATTTGTCTTCAAGCATAAGTTAAATAATATTTTTAAAGGAATAACGAACACAGATATACAATCTTTTATAATGAATGAGGCTAATTTATCTGGCCCAGATGTCATTTTATTTTTTAACTTTTTGGAAGCTAATAAAATTTCAGATTCAGATATAGGTTCAAAATTAATGAATGCTGAGTTGTTTCATGAATTATTATTAGAGACATTGAATTCTGAAGTAGACAGAATTGTGTTAACTGAATTTTGTAAGCCTTTAAGTAAAGATCCTTATGCAAAATATCGAATAAAAGTGGTTTGTTTAACACCTAATTGCTGTACATTTTACTTCTTTGATTTTGAATTGAACCAGTTTCTTCAAATTTAATGACGATATTTCGAATGGTGTTGTTTGTTGGAGAATTTGTTTTTCCATATTTTGGACAATATTTTCTTCCTACTTCGGGAACAAAATATCGAATACAGGATGATATTTTTTGGAATGTTTAGTTTTTATTTTGGATAATTAGTTGTACTAGCTATTTACTAGGTATTGTATGGTATAATTTAATGCTAATTGGGGCATGAGTAATTGTTTCCCCCAATTTATAGTCTTGAGTATCGAAGAACATTGTTTGACGTCATTTGATAGGATTTAATTATTTTTATTTTGTTTAAATTGGCTCAATACCTTAAGATAGAGTAAGAAAAACTACAGTAGCTTCTAAAAAGCTTCTTTTCTGACCATTCAGATATTTTTTATATCACTATGGGCTGGGATAAGGATATCTATGTAACAATGTATTTACCGAGAAAAAAAATGATACGCCACTGATTTGTCCAAGCTTCGAAGGCAAATCTTTAAAAGTACCATTAAAATCTCGCAACTTTAGACCCTTTTAAAATCCTTTAGGAACAGCCATCTTCGAACAAGTTACAATACAAAACAAATAACGGCTACGAATAAGTTGGTGTAAAATATCAGAATAGGCAGGTATGCGTTTTGCTTAGAGCCTTACTGACGATAATGCAGCCGAAGCCTATTGAGTTTATCAACATAGATATCCGCAACGAGTGTTATCTTATGCAAAAACTTTCCTAAGCATCTATCAGCGGTTTCAAGAGACTGGGACTTTTGTGAAGTATACTGACGATAAAGGAAAACTTGAAACAGTCAGCAAATTTTTCAGTCAAATTTTTTTTTTTATTTTTGGATGAGACCTCAAAACTTGAAAAAATCAATGATCATCACTTTTTTTTTTTTCAATACCTACACTTTTCTGGGAACTCCTATGTACCAAATGTACCAAATTTTAATTAATTATCTCTTCCGATTCCTGTTATATAGGCAAAAATCATTGTTTTTTTGGATACAAAATTTTTCTAGTTATTTCAATCAATCAATATGATAAAGAACAAGTATAATGTGAAAAAGCGTAATAATTGTTTCAAAAACCCGAAGTTTCATCCAATTATTTGGGCAGGGAATTTTTGGTGGTTCACGAACTTATTTCTAGATTTAAGAAAAAAATCTGTTTAAGCAACAAATCAATTTGAAAGAAAAAATATGTAAATTCCCATTCATTTTATAAAACCGAAGTCTTCTTGCGTCAAAGGAAGCTTTGTTTAAATTCAATACTTAGAATCACCTTGCATAACATATACTTACATTGTTTTATTTTCATTCTTTCCTTAAATGGATACTTTTGGTTAGTAGTCATTGAAAAATCCGCGTATTCTTACAAAAAAACCGTAGATTTACGCAGGGAAAAATAGCACAATAATTTACTGGTGGTTAGAAACCAGAAAGCGGTTAGTCATACTGTCAGAGGCTTACAAAATATTGAGAAAATAATAATCACAAAATGATATAATGTAAGATGTTCCTTGGTTCGATTACAAAAGTGCTTTTTCATAATCACCTTTCTCAGTTGGAAGGTTAGATACTGTAACATGAAAAAGTGATAAGTAATTGGGAAAATTGTCGCTTTTGAAAAATCTTGATAAAGGGCACAGTTTTCAATAAAAACATTAAAAATGTCGCGGAGAAGTATAACACATAAAAGAAGTCTGCAATTACAATAATTAGAATATTTTTTTGTGTTATTCTTGGTTTTAAAATTATATTATGGTACAATGCTATTTAGCTTTACTCGAAAATCAGTGTCAACAGATCATCTTCGAGCTGCTCTTTTCTACGTAAAAAGTCAGACGGGACTATTAGTTCATTTGAACTTTTTGTGTTAACTTTGACATACGCCTTGTAGAAGTTTAACAATCGAAATTAGAAGCCCCTGCTTCTAATTATCTAAATAGGCCAGGGAATATAGAGTTGGACGCGACTTTTTGTTTCGGCAAGCTGAATTTATCACTATAGATGCCAAATATGTATTATATAACATATATATAACATTAATAACATATTAGTTTCCACAGTCATACCAGAACGTTTTGGCATCGCATCCTCTCATTCCTTATCACTGTCTAATAACTCACACGAAATCTGGAATGGGTAAGTTGAATAGTTTACAAGTTATGGCCTTATAAACAATTTAACTAATTATTAGTCTGGACGATCCCGAGGATCTTCCATTCCATTTTTTTTAATTTCAAATTTGTGACCTGGAAATTTTTTAATTTTTTAGCCTTAGTTGCAAAATGAAATATATTACGCGCGAGCGTGATATAGTTATATAGTATTACAAATTCGGAAAGCTTATGAAAAGAGCTTTAAGTTAAAAAAAAATCGTCAAGATTCGTTGAAAAACAAAGGAGTTACAGACTGTCAAATATTATTTTCAAGCGAATTTCGCTTATTTAACGGCAGGACTATGAATATTATCGTCGTTTTCTTCAGAGTCGCTGTCGTTCGCAATCAAGCGACCCACTGCTTTTCACAATATTTCTTATGCACTTAACATACTTCCACAAATAAAATATTTTTACCTGGGAAAGTACTCGGGTTGCCGGTTATGACAGTTTTTTTTGCTGCTACCAACCGCCGTCAATTTTGACAATCTGTAAGTCAGTTGTTTTAAAACTAATCTTGACGATTTTTTTTTTAACCATAGCTCTTTTCATAAGCTTTCCGAATATGTAATAATATATCACTATATCACGCGCGTGCGTGGTATATTTCATTTTGCAACTAAGGATAAAAAATAAAAAAAATCCGGGTTGCAAATTTGAAATTAAAAAAAAATGATATATTTCAATGTATTATTATGAAATCTACCATGAAAAAAATCAGTGCGATTGTGGAAGATCCTCGGGATCGTCCAGACTAATAATTAGTTAATTTGTTTATAAGGCCATAACTTGTAAACTATTCAACTTACCGATTCCAGATTTCGTGTGAGTTATTAGACAGTGATAAGGAATGAGAGGATGCGATGCCAAAACGTTCTGGTAATAATAACGCAGTTTATAAATGTTTAATTCAAAAGTCATAAATAAACATCTTCTGTTTATAACTAATCAACTTTTACACTCGAGGGCTAGTTTTGTAGGTCTTTTTGAAAAAAATACTTTATTGTTTTCTCATGGAAATGAACGGAAAAAGGTTATAAGCGAAAAACGTGAATTTACGTAAAAATTATACAATTGACCAACCTGTAAACAATCTTTCCCCCATTTTTATGACTGTGGAAACTAATATGTTATTGTACATAATATTTAGCAGCCATAAATTCAGCTTGACGAAACAAAAAGTCGCGAAATGGTAATTTCCCAGCTTATTTTCCTGGCTTATAAAGATAAATACTGTCGTTGAATATAAAACTACATATTTAGCTTTATTTAAGTCTTGTTGTCTAATTTTGCTCTTGGTTTAGATAATTTTGTTTTTAAGCTTCAGACTTGTGATTACGAAATAATGCATAATTGTAATTTATTTGGTAAGGCAACGTTGAATTGTGTAGATTTCATCCAAAAAATGTTGTTACTCAGAACATCCTGCACAATACTTGCTTCTTCTTTCCCAATGTTTCGCAACGTGTTTGCGGTTATTAGAAATATTAAAATAGATTACTTCCTTATCCATCCCAGCCCTTATCCACTAGCTGCTACCTTTTGATATTCCCAGAAGACCAGCAGTCAGTTACTTATCACCTGAATGAAAACCTCAACTATGTCAGGATGGATGTGGCGACTCCTAACCTTCTCGTTTGCGTATAAGATCCTCTATCGGATCGGGAAAATCCATTCACAGAAAGCGCGTGGCACCGAGCCAAACTTATTCTAAGAAACGGGAACGATAAGAAAAATACCAATCGAAAAACTTAATAAATGGGAATAAAGATTTGAAAAGTGTTTCATTTTTTCGCGTGCGAGCTGGCAATAGTAGACCTTCTCTTCTCACGCATACCTTCCCTTAATTCCCTTAATCAATCCCTATCTTTATCGTTTAGTTAATCTTATTATTACGCGTATTAAGTGTTTAGTCTGACAAAACAGGTAGCTATATCACAAGATACAAATATATTTGTTTTCCATCAATTACCAGATGATTTTCATTTCATAAACTGGGAAAAATAGGATTTATAGATTATTATAACAAGTTTATAATGATAAATTGTTTTATTAGTAACAAAATCCCGTGTATAAAAGTTACCAGGAATTCTATAAACCTTTCTGACGATTGAAAAATATTTAAAAAGTACAACCGTTAGATGTGACAGTCCATTGATAAAATCTCACTGAACATGAATCATGAGCCGTGGTCCAATTTTTTTCATATCATTCAACGCATCTTTCGCACTGTCCAAATGATTTAATTGATTGTCGTGTGTGACTTGACTGACTCATCAAGTTCCTTTTTAAATGCAAATCGCATTATGTAACATGCGAACCGGTCGTGTTTCTGTCTATGCTATGCTAATCAGGGTCTCTATACCGTACGGAGAAAACTTCTGGTTTATATTTCAAATAGATTTATTGATATCCCTCCCAATTCGAGGACAGCAATAAACTTAGGTATTTAGTGACTTAGCATTTCTGTATGTTAAAAACTATTCTAGGTTTTATGACCTGGACAACTTTTGTTCAGAAGGTCAAAAACTGCTGCAATGAAAAAGAAAAATTTCCACATGAATAATTATGAGTTGACCTTCAAATGACCTTTGACCTTGACCAAAGGTCAGAGTTAAGGTCATGTTAAGGTGCTTCATCCCAAACCCAACAAACACATTTACAATTATTCATTTACATTTCATTCACAAAAAAGCGTCTCCTACCAATCAACTGACTTGCCGTAATGTCTCAAACGTGACTTAGCATGACCTTTGACTATTTGTATCTCGAAATCTAGTCATTTCTGCACTTTATGACCTGGAGAACTTTTGGTTAGAAGGCCAAAACTTGCAGCAATGACTGAGGAAAAATTTCCTTGTGACTAATTCAGAGTTGACCTTCAAATGACCTTTGACCTTGATCAAGGCTCAGAGTCAAGGTCGCGTTAAGATGTCTTATTCCAAACCCAACAAATTTCGCATAGGATTTTATCTGTATAGAATCGTCTCCTACCAATCAACTAACTTGCCGTAAAGTCTCAAACGCGTCTTGGCATGACCTTTGACTTTGCATCTCGCAAACTAGCCATTTCTGAACTTTATGACCTGGTTCAGTAGGCCAAAAACTGCAGTAATAAAAAAGAAAAATCGCCACATGTATAATTCTGAGTCGACTTTCAAATGACCTTTGACCTTGACAAGGTCAGAGTCAAGGTCACGTTAATGTGCCCCATCCCAAAGCCAAGAACTTTTACATAAGAATAAAAAGCGTCCGCAGACTGACTTGCCGTCAAGTCTCAGACGTGACTTCGCATGACCTTTGACGTATCTCGCAAACTAACAATTTCTGAACGTTATGACCATGATAACTTTTGTCCAGGAGAACAAAAACTGCAATATATCTACTATAATTTCCGCCGATTTGACGGGGATCTATTTTCCATTGATTTGGTGCGTGGTCCTTTATCATTAACACCCTGTATAAAATAGTTTTTTAAATATAAAAAAATTTTTGCAGTATTTTGTGAAACGAATATTTTTCAAGGTTTTACAAATATATTCAAGTAAATGATGATAGGCTTTATTTTAAATTTAAAAAAATACTCGAAATTAGCTCGCTTTTATATAGAGAAAATAATATTTCCAAAACATTAAATGGCGTACTTATTCTCGTTATAAGTTGTGCCCCCCTAATATCTCTGCCACTGGTCGACATATTTGTATAGTCTTTCCGATCTCAATTGAAGACCAAAGAGTTAGGCAGTATGTAAAAACTTGTTCCCATATTTATTTAGCCATACCCATATACAGGTCTGGTCGCCTATTTGAATAACGCGCGCGGGCAAACGTCGTACACACACAGCCGTACTGGGCGACCAGCCATATATTTCAGTTGTTGACAAATTGCCTAGCAGTGCAGTGCAGCAATGCGGAATTTGGTATAATCCAGGTAATTTTAATTTATTATAGGCACCTTCTATTCATATTACAATTGCGAAAGGTATAAGAGGGATATTTTCTTAATTATTACATGTCATTTTGGAGACCTTTTGAAAGTGAACGAAACGAAATACCGCCAGACAATATTGAATTAGTAAAACCGGTTGTTGATGAAATAGATTTAGAATTTAAAAATAAAGATTTACTCGTTCAATGTCAACGTCTCATTTTAAATATTTACGATTGTTTAATGAGGAAGAAAATGAAAAATCAGATAATGAAATTATAAATGCAATTCACATATTAACTAAAGTTTCAGTGTCCAGAATTTTTCGTGTTATTAAACAAGGCGTTATAGATCATTACGTAAAGAGAAAGCGAAAACAAAAATTTAAAAATATCGATGCCATGACGAGAGACGTAATTCTGCGGAAAATTTATAATTTATATAAAGAAAATTGAGGACATAAACAATTAAAATATGTTGTTGACCAAAGGAACATATAATAGAAATTTTCTGTACATTATTATAAAATTATTATAATTTTTTACCTTTAGCAGAAATTTAAATTTTATTGCTAGGCGTTTTTATACATCTTCAACTAACTTCGATAGGACTATAGATATATGAATCAGTGATTATTTTATTTTAATTAATTATATCCCTAGCATAAGTTTCATCATTTTAAGTCGAACATTTTCAAAGTTGTCTGAATAATTTAATATTTTTTAAACTTCAATATGCTGTATCTTGAAAATCAGTGACGCATTGAGACTTTAGTCTTGGCTTCATTATGCCCTTTTGTTCTACAATAACTCAGAGAAAGAATAACTTCCTGAAGTTGCGAACACATGGCTTAGAAATCACCTTGTAGTACAATCTGTTTACAGTAACTTAATTTAATCGCACTAAAAATCTAAAAAAATAATCCTCAAGCGTTTATTTGTAGTTTGGATCTCCATTCAAGTGAGATCCCGTAATGAAAAAGAAGTAAACTTCCAGTTAGCGATGAATAAAAAACGCGCCGTTCACGATCCATCGTAAAATGCATCTCAATGAAACCTGACGTATAAGCAAATATTTTCCCGATTAATACAAATAAATGGTCGTATATTATTGACTTCGGATTCGTGTCCAAATTTATTTGTTCTCATTGTCCGCGAGTCGGTAGGCCTTGGACCAAAAAGATAAGTCAATAATCAAAGCAAACTTTCCCTGAAACAATTATTTTTAGTCGACGTTCTCGTTCACTATTACAAGTGGTTTTTGTCTAGTTTGGAACTAAAAAATTTACCGACAAAACCGACGGATAAAAAAAGGTATTTTGTTATTTGATATAAAAGGAATTTCGACACCACAAAAAGGCGACCTTGCGAAAGTGTATCAATTTATGCGAAACACGTCATTTCGCGAAATTGAGAAACCTGATCGAACGACTTCCTTCATTTGGCAACGACAAGACGTTTTCTGATACTGAAAAAAATCATGATGGACAAAAGTGCTCCTTTTAAAGATCTGTTTACTCTAAACGCCCAGTATATAATAGAGTATCTAAAAATATTGCCACATTTATCAGAGAAAAATATACAGGATGATTTATTTATTTAATAATTACCAACATACTTATACCTTTACTTAACTGTCAGAAAATTAATTAAACAAACAGACAAATAAAAAATAACAATAAATTTGTAAAAAAAAATGAAAGTAATAAACAACTAAAATCAATAAGATACTGTCGCAGTCGTTTCCATCATTTCCCATTGGCGTTTCGGGCATTCGGACCCCACGTTGGGTGCCATGTCGTCTTTCATCATCATTATCGACTACCTATATTATTGGGAAACTCGGGATGGTACGGATTTCGAGATTTTCAACTGGACCTAGTTGCTCTAAATATATTTGTGAACACTTCGTGTATGGTTGCTCTTGTGTCTATATCAGTGTCTTTGTGACTTTGCCTTGCCTACTACTGGTTCCGGGGTCTCCTGTGAGTACCAAAAAATTTTGGAGGCGTCTGGGAGCTTGTGTGGGTCTCCTGAGAGTATCTATGATTTTGGAATCTTCCAAGAGCTTGACGTATCCAGTGAGTTTTTTATCGTAGGATTAGACAATGTCTAAGTAGTTGAGGCTCTAGAACTAAGCTTTAGACCGCGACCAATGTGCTCGCAAACATTTGTGAAATTTTTAACAGTGCTTTCAATGATAAAAAAATGGATTTATTGAAATTCTGCTAATTAATCTTCTGCTAATAATTGAGCTTGATTTATGTTATTTGATTGTATATAATGCGAATAAGAAATTTCGATCGTACTATACGTATTATTGGCCAGGTTACAATCCAGGTTATTGAACTGTAAGGTACTAGGGTCGACGTTCAATCATATGTCTTGTCAACCCGTAGAAGTCCTCTAGCGAAGTCTGTCTTCGGTTTGGACAATTGACCTCTCTCAATTTTTTGATACTCTGGTTTTATACTGCGGTTTCCCAATTCGAATTTGGCATTTTTTGGAAAAGTTTTTATTTTTCGAAATCCGAAACGGAGGTGGATAAAAACGGCTTTCGATTGGAAAGTTGAGCGAAAATTTGGGACTAGGAATAAGACAGTATGTTATAGGAACTTTTTATCTGTGTTACGGTTAAGCAAAGTATATCCAGTCCTGATTCTATTTCAAACATTTTTATTTTATACAAATTCAGGCGATATATTTTTTATTTGATGCTGATTCGAAGAATGTGAAAATTTTAATTTTTAATAAATCCTCGCAATTTTATTATATTATACAAGAAATAATAAGTTCATCATATTACGAACGATAAAATCTAGGATTTTGTAAACACTTCTCAGTACATTTACACTATGATAATGTTCAGTAAAAGAAAGTTTAGAACGAAAAAATACTCCTAAATCTTTAACCAAGTCGGGTCATTGAAGGATAAAACCATCAAGTTTATAATTACACAATATTTTATTCAACTGTCGTCTAAAAGACATGATATGTCCCAGCGTTGAGGTAATTTGTTAACATTTCAAGAACTTATTAACTTTAAATTTCGTTGTAAATCATGTGCGTCGTTACTTATTTATAGAATAAAATATTTTCATGTCATCGGCATATAACAAGTAACGTACATTCATATCAGAAACAACATCATTAATAAAAACTGTAAACACTAAAAGGTCCAAGGTCAGAACCTTACGGAACTCCTGAAGTATAGGCGATTTTAGTTACCGGATAAATATGATGTCATAAGCTTCATCAATGAGGGCATAACCCAATAGGATTCAATTTAGATACTAATAATTCCTGGTCAACACGGTTGAAGGCTTTTGAGAAGTCCATATAAATGACATCTACATGATCCCTTTTGTCAATGGGCTCATTGATGTAAAGCCCCTGTATTTGTGATAAAAAATAATTCAAGTTGTAAAACCATGGGTAAAAAATTAGTAGATACGAGGTCGGTTCAGAAAATAACTGATTTTTTTAAATACGCGCTAAGAGAGATAATATTTAGTGATATGCGGTTGGCATCATTGCGTTGCGCATAACGTTAGTTTTCGTGATATTGTTATTTGAGTGCAACGTGTTTAAGTGTTAGTGACGATTTTTGATATGTGCGATTTTCTGGAACAATGATGCAACGTAAAATTGTGCGTGAAACTGGAGGAAACGTTTCAACTTTTGAAACAAGCTTACGGAGATAACGATCTGGGTAGTACGCAATGTTACGAATGGTTTTCACGATTTAAATGTCGTCGGTCAACTACTGAAGATGATCCTCGAACAGGAAGACTTTCGATTTCAACTGATGACCCCTACGTTCAGAAAGCCAAAATTCTGGTGCGTGCAAATCGTCGATTGACTGTCAGAGAAATTACAGAAGAGGTTAGTATCTCAATTGGGTCTTGCCATGAAATTTTGACTGAAAAATTGAACATGCGTCAAGTAGCAGCAAAATTTGTTCCTCCTTTGATGACCGAACAGCAGAAAGAAAATCGTGTGGACGCTTGTCGGCAACAATTTACAATGGTTACGTGAAAAAATCCGCAGAAAGAGACTAGAGTTGTGATCAGAAAACTCATGGTTTTTGCACTATGACAATTGACCATGCGACCGCACACTCACCTTTGTCAATTCATCAGTTTTGTGGCGAAAATCAGATTACTGTCCTCCCTCGCTCTCGTTATTCGTCAGACCTGGCTCCGTGCGATTTTTTCTTATTTCCGAAATTAAAATCAGTGCTGAAAGGACGCCGTTTTCAGACTATTGATGACATCAAAGCATCAGAGCAAATTAACATAACATAAAACAACACAGAAGTGAGACAACCAGTCTCTTTTATCTCTTCGTTATACAATCAATTTTGTTAATTCACATACAGTCCGATAGTCCGCTAAAATTCGTAATAGGCCATTTCAAATGAAGCTTTCCAAGATAGCTTCGCGAAATGGAAACACCGCTGGGAAGAGTGTGTGAATAGAGGAGGGGAGTACTTTGAGGGAGACAAGGACCCATGATGTATAAAATTAGGTTATTTTCTGAACAGACCTCGTATATTTACTTAAATGTGGAATATTTTGCCAATTTTTGTAAACGCAAATATTATTACTAATATCTCAAAAAATAATAGTATACGCAAATACAATTTATGTGTCTTATCAACTTTAATTTAAACCGAATAAAGCTCTAGTGGCCAAACGAATCAGTTTTTGATATACAGAGTAGGATTAATTAATAATGCGACAGAGCTTAAGGGCATGTTGCTGACCTCAAAATAGAGCGATTAAGCCAAATATGCATTATCCGAATGTTGCTCCTTTTCGATCTACAGGGTGTTAAAGTTGAAAAAATATTTTCGATTTTTTTTAAATATCTTGAGCATCTTTGAACGGATTGTCTTGAAAGTTTGTACACCTATGTTTTCTGAGGTGGTAATTACGGAAATGGTAACTATTTTGCAATCACATCTAGGATGCGCTAGTTGTAGTGTTCCGTCGGAGTAAACATATGTCAAACTTTTTTGTCCTTCAAAAATCTGAATTTCCAATAAGAAATTATTAAACTACGTTCAATTCTAAATAAAAAAGATATACCTGTTAAAAATCGATAAACTTAACCGTTTTCGAAATAAGAACGATTTACTATTTCTTTACAAAATTATTTGTTTGAACGTACGCCTTTAAATAAGATGACTTAATTACGAATTAAGACAAACACAGTAACAACTGAAAATTTTATTATGCTTAAGTCTAATTACAAAAGATTCTCAAAGTGGCGACCATTGTTTTCAATACATTTTTTTATTCTCTCGTTAAAATTTTGTCTGACACTGAATAGACTTCTTTGTTGGTCTCTGATAATGTTAACAGATTCTTGTATTTTTGCCCACAGCTCTTCTCGAGTATGTATAACATCTTTATAAACTAAAGATTTAACGTTACCCCAGAAATAAAAATCTAGGGGATTTAAATCAGGGCTACGCGCAGGCCAAGGCACTTCGCTGCCGCGACCAATCCAACGGTTTCGAAAACTTATATCAAGATATTCTCTTACTGGTCGGGAGTAATGTGCGGGAGCACCATCATGCATAAACCAAAAGGTTTGCCGTAAATTTAAGGGGATATTTTCAAGAACGAGTGGCAAGTCATTTGTTAAAAAATTTAAATAATTTTCCCCATTAAGTGGACGGGGTAACACAAATGGTCCCAAAATGTTATCGGAAAGTATTCCACACCAAATATTTATTGAGAATTCATGCTGAAAATGTTGTTCTCGTGGCAAGTGAGGATTTTCCAGTTCCCAGGAATGGCTATTTCTCCAATTAAATACACCGCGCCGGGTAAATGTAGCTTCGTCCGTAAACAATATTTTATTATAAAATGTAGGGTCAGCATTTTGTTGCCGACGAAGAAACTGTGCGAACCGAAATCTACCAGGAGGATCTTGTGGCATCAACTGTTGAACCGGACGAAAATGGTAAGGATACAATTTTTCTTTGTGGAGTATTCTGAAGACGGAAGGCTGACTTACACCAGTAGCTGATGAAATTCGGCGTGTGCTTGTTTGCGTGTTTTCGGCAATTCGCACTAAAACATCCTCTTCTTGCTCCGCCGCTAATACTTTAGGCCTTCCAACGTCTCGTTTAGGGCGAAATGATCCCGTTTCTCCTAATCTGTCGTACAACGTCTTGAAAAGCTTGTGGTTAGGTTGTCTGTTATTTGGATATAACTCCAAGTACCTCGCTGCTGCATGACGACCACAATAATTTTCTTGGGCATACACACATACCATGTTTCTCATTTCAACAAACGAATAATCATTATGACGCGGCATTTTAATGAAAAAAATCACAAACGAAGAAGAACTAAACTGTCTAGTATTTATAAGTTGCTTAGAATTGACATAAATAATACATGACATTTCATTGACAGCGGCCTACTTTATTTAAGTCATCTTATTTAAAGGCGTACGTTCAAACAAATAATTTTGTAAAGAAATAGTAAATCGTTCTTATTTCGAAAACGGTTAAGTTTATCGATTTTTAACAGGTATATCTTTTTTATTTAGAATTGAACGTAGTTTAATAATTTCTTATTGGAAATTCAGATTTTTGAAGGACAAAAAAGTTTGACATATGTTTACTCCGACGGAACACTACAACTAGCGCATCCTAGATGTGATTGCAAAATAGTTACCATTTCCGTAATTACCACCTCAGAAAACATAGGTGTACAAACTTTCAAGACAATCCGTTCAAAGATGCTCAAGATATCTAAAAAAATCGAAAATATTTTTTCAACTTTAACACCCTGTAGATCGAAAAGGAGCAACATTCGGATAAGGCATATTTGGCTTAATCGCTCTATTTTGAGGTCAGCAACATGCCCTTAAGCTCTGTCCCATTATTAATTAATCCCCTGTATGTAGTAGAAAAATTTGGTTAAATCATCTATTTTGACCTCAAGAAGCTGTGACAGTTTACGTACTCAGAATATTGGTACGCCTTGTACTTGCATGTAGAAACTCTGAAAATATAAATTATATCGTCCGAAAAACATATCTCCCCTAATTTAATCAAAAGTCCATTAAAACAATCTTAATGCCATGTCGAAACGTGCGGCTCCAGCTGTCGGGACTGTCTTGTCCATTAAATTATCGTTCACCTTTGGCGCTCACGTATCTCGATAAATTTAATTAGTTATAATTATTTTTTAAGTTAACGCTATTAGGGTTTATCGAAAGAACGCACAAACGCCCGCGGTATATCGAGTAGTTATGCCCTGAGGTCAAGGTCAACGCCTTCAAATTCACTCTCGTATTGAGACGAATTATGAAATTAAACTTAAGCTCTTTGTGTCGGAGCCGGAGCTTTTCGTGAGCAAGTGCAAATAATTTTTTTATAGCTACGCGTTTTCAACGATAACTTTATTCCGCCGCACAGTGGGCGAAAAAGCTCAAAATTTCGTGCGAGGTAGTAAAAGTTGTCAAAATTAGGATATATTTTTTTAAATACACATCATTATGTCCACTTTCTTATGTCACTGCGACAATTGCGATATTTTAAGATCTTAACTTGCGATATCGTAAGTAGTCTTATAAACTACAATTAGAAATGTTTCCCACACTTGATATCACAAAATGTGAACAATATTTAGCGATTATAAAAAAGTAAGGTATAAATATTAAAACCAGTCAATTATGAACCCTTTAACCACAAATTATTGAAAACATAAGCCTAAAAATCTAACCTAAATAAACTTAAATTCATTAAACTAAACCCACAAAACCCAGAACCATAAAATTTAAACCAATAAAGTTTAGGTCTTATAGGTTTAGGTTACATGGGTTTAGGTCTTATGGGTTTATGTTTTGTGGGCTTAAGTCTTATGGATTTAGGTTTTATGAGTTTAGATCTTATTTGTTTAGATTTTATGACTCTTGGTTTTGTGGGTTCGGGATTTATAGGCTTAAGTCTTACAGGTTTAGAATTTATGGATTACGTTTTGTGGGCTTAAGACTTATAGATTTAGGATTTTATATGTTTAGGGTTTATAGGTTTAGGTTTTATGGGTTCAAGTTTTATTCGTTTAGGTTCTATGGACTTAGGTTTTAGGGGTTAGATATTATTTTTTACATTTTATGGCTCTGGACTTTGTCGGTTTGAGTTATATAGGTTTAGGTTTCATGGGTTTAGGTCTTAAAATTTAGGTTTTATGGGTTTGGGTTTCGTTGGTTAAGGTTTTGTGGGTTTAGATTTTATTGGTCTGGGTTATGTGGGTTCAGACTGTACAGATCAGGGTTTTGTAGGTTTGGATTTAATGGATTTAGGTTTATTAGGTTAGGTTTTAAGGTTTATGATTTCAAGAATTTGTGGTTAAAGGGTTCACAATTAACTAGTTTTAAAATTTATAACCCACATTTCTTATATTGGCTAAATATTGTTCATATTTTGTGGTATCATTTATGGGAAACATTTCTAATTGTAGTTTATAAGAATATCTCAATTGTCGTAGTGACTAATATTAAAAAGATATATCCCAATTTGGACAATTTTTACTACCTTCCTCGGAATTTTGAGCGTTTTCGCCCACTGTGCGCCGGAACAGTTCTAGTGTACCTACAGCAGTGGCGGCTCTTGACTTCCATACCAGGGTGGGGGAAAATATTTAGGTAGAAAGTATTAAAAAAAATCAAATATAGGGTGTCCGGAAATTAGGAGCGAATATTTACTCCTAATTTTCAGACACCCTGTATAATTGGGAAGTTTTATTTTAAGTACTATTGAAATATGTGGAAAATGGAATTCTGCTTTCGTCCGATATAAACTTTTCAATTTTTCATTAGATAACATTGCAAGTGCTACTAATCTATCTTTACAGTCTAATTTAAACTTTTACAATCTTTTAAAAATCACACAAGGAACAATATTTAGGTAAAAACATTTTACACTACGCGTAAACAAATTACTTTTAATAAGAAAAGAAAGCCGTGCATAGCTATTATTTGATTACGGACGAACTAAACAGCCCAAACTACATAGTAAATATGCGCTACTCCCACTCCATCTTTCACTGCTGCGCGACTTTCACCATGACCACCGTTGTAACCACTTTACAGATTTAGGGGCGAGCTACGAGGAACCTACGTTTCAGTGTTTTTCAAATGAATTTTAGAAGTCGAGTTAAATTGACTGCACATTACAAAAACATTTCCTTTTTAACGTGTTTCATAAGACTAATCTATGTATTTAATTGGTGCCCCCTTCGCACCAGCCGCCGCTGATATACAGCCTGACCTGTTATGCTGTGGTTGTGCCCAAACTGTATCGAATTTCTTACGGTACTGGGCGTAGGACGATAACGAACGGAAAAATTGAATTCCAACTCCCTTGCTCTCACACGCGCTGACTGGCTAAATTCGCACGAAAAAAAAGGCCGACATAAATATCAAGGCGCGGGTAACGTCGTACGGTTCAACGCCGACGCCCACGGAAAGGTAGAAATACAGCACTGCAAAATTTGTATGGTTTTTCCTTGGGTTTTTCATACTGATTTTATAGTGTAATGTCGCTCACAATCTAGGTCAAGCTGAAACGTAATAAATTTGTAAATTTGACAGAACTGTCCAAGTTACCCCCTAGCTTTATCAATTCTGTGTGATTCTGATTTTCCGCCGTCAAGACAAAGTGCGAGAGCAAAAGAGGCTATTATTTTTTGTTTTTCTTAATTTCATAAATTTGTAAATGTTATATTTAAAATAAAACTTTCTTAACAATCCTATAAGCAAAACTGATGTATTACACGCTACAATTTTTGTTCGATAGTATATTAACCTTCGAAGGTCACACTTGGGGTGAGCCACCTTAAAGGTCACACTAGTGCGAATTGGGATTTTGCCAACTTTGAACCTTTGTCTCCTTTATTTGTTAACGAAAACAGCGTATTTGTATCAAAACTGTGGTAAAAATCGAAGGATGTTTGAAAAAAAATTACTAATAAAAAAAATAATTTGTTAATAAAAATTGCGAATGAAAAAAAAAACATTTTTCGAAAAATGACTTTTTGAAATTCGTTTATAAATACTGGCTAGAGAAAAACTAAAAAAAGGATTTTGAATTTCAAAGTATATTTTTAAGAAAAAAATACCCCATATTGACAAAATGATATTATCGATTTTTCCTGGTATCACAATTATAGGCATTTTTTGAAGTTGTGATTTTTGGCTCCTTTTCTGTAAATTGATGTTTATTTTGCACTCTTTTACATACAAATATTAATATAAACAATATTATCCATAAATATTGACGAACACTTGTTACAATTAAACTATTAACGAAAAAATATTTGAAAAATTATTAACAGTAACTAAATAAACAATGTTTTAGTCCATTCGACATGTAAAACGATGTGAAAAAAATCGGAAAATTGCATTTCAATTCTCTTTATTTCTAGAATATATGATATAAATTCAGCCACACTTTTGCCCACTCTAAAGTCACACTAGTGCGAATTCGCACCCATCGAACTTCAGACTCTGTGTAAGGCTCGTATGTTTGGTCTATAGAAGGAATTATCGTGAGGGGAGAACCCTCGGCAGCTACTACCAGAGACATGCCGGCTGTTAAAAAAAAACGGTGGTGCGGATTCGCACTAGTGTGACCTGTGAGGGTTGAGTATCCCAAAATATCCGAAACCACTAAGACGCTTAATGGCCGCAGTGCTTATGACGTTTTTTGCACTCTCAAATATTGAACATACTTAATTAAATCTAAAAATTTAATAAGTATTTTAAAAACGCCACGGTGGGTGGCGTTCGACCTCTGTAGCTTAGGAACATATCGAAGACACTGTGGAAAATAAACATCAATTTTAAAACAAGATTTTATATGGAAATTCTCGAGGAAATTCTACGAAAGTGATAAGGCAGCCCAGAGTGTTATTACAAAATGTGCAGCAACTATAGCATCATAGGAAGAGAACGTTGTCAAAATGCAATTTTAATTTTGTCTTTAATAAACATTGATTTTTAAAGTTCTATTTAGATTGCATTATTTATCATTTTAATCGTCTACGCGAACAATTTTGTATACTTATCCGCCTCAAAATGTATTACTCTTTAGGGATACGGAGCTCTATACAAATATTAATAATAGAAACGGTTCATATCTGGACAACATTGACAGCGTAAAATTACAGAGAACAAATCTATACAACGGCCGTTAAAAAAGTGTAACACTGTATACAGGAATCCCGTTATTCTGCGGCTCTATAGTCACTTCAACAAACGAGCCGTCTGCCTACTTATTTGTGGGGTCTTTGTGAAACTACACCTTGTTCGTAGACGAGCTTTGAGCAAACATTTATAGGTACGTTATTAAATAAAGGGATATTGTACTCCGGCTTGGATGTCTCGTTATTGTTACCTTGTAAACGGGCCGTGGGAGGACGTAGAGTTGACAGTAAGGGCCTGATAACGACGCCAAGAATAGCTCGGGTCTTCGAGGCGCCTAAGGCCGAGCGCACACATCACGCGGAACGTTTAGGTACCGTTTTTGGTTCTGACACATATGCAGGCTGTCTTACGGTGACGGCCCATTAGAATATTTCAGAGATTACTTCGATTACAAATTTGAAAATTTAGGCCCTGAGGTTTTCAGGGATGCTCTAATTAAATAAAATCATGCCATTGTTCCGGTTATAACGGAAGTCGCCATCTACTTGTGTAACACTTGCTTATTTTTAAGTATTGTAACAATAGTAATCATTTTGATTATAAAATGAAAACTATCGTGGTTGCTTTGAATCAATCCTCAGCTGTTCACACGTAATGCGCCAGTCAAGTGTTTATTTGCCCTTGAGATAATGTAATTTATGAGAATATAATGTAGCCCGGAATACCGAAACTAAGAGAGGTTGTTCTTTGTGACAGTGGTGCCTGGCCAGCGCCCGAATAAGGTTGATTTTTATATCTGTGTGCTAGCTTGAATACATTTGTTCAATGAATTGCGAATTTGTGAGTAATATGCCATATTCGTTTATGTTTATGAAAACCCCAGGGCGCGCCACGTGTTCCCGGTGTTAATGGCTGTGGTTCCTTCGAAGTGTGCCTTGTAAATTCTACGGAATCTTACATGCGCTTCGATTGACATATACTGGGTGGTGTTGAGGTAGGCGGCATAATAATAGTACGACTCACACACCTGGTAGTTGGGATGCTCACTAGTTGGCTTCCGGGGGAACCTCGACTTATTTCAGGTGACACTAGCTAGTTGTTGAAGAAAGAATGATACATGTTTGCTAATTAATATAATGGAAACGTATGGAAGGATATACCTTGAATCCTAAAGTTAGGGGGAGTGAAACCCCCCGGTGAGTTACCTATTTATTTGCTTTTTTTTATTGACAGAATAGTAACTTTGTTATTTGTTTCATATACCCTCTTAATTTCTGGCGAATGACCCGGCTGCTTTGTGATGACCCATGTATAAAAGGTAACAATACCAACAATAACATCTATTTTACACTTGCTTATTTTAAATGGAACTCCCTGTATATTTTTGCATATTTGGATTGTACGCCTAATTTTAGGGGATCTTTTATCAAGTTTCCCTATATCTATCTCGATGGTCTTCGAGATATTTCAATTATATCAAAAAAAGTTGTTTTTCGATAGCCGAATTCAAAATTGCCTATTTTTTACAATCTGTAAGCTCAAGTATTTGGGAGGGAACTTTTTTTTTAATGGAACACCCTGTATATTTGATCAAAATCTGTTGTAGAATTTTACTCTGTATCTATGCGTATTACATTTCATATTTCTTTTAATTTTTCTTTTATTGACGGGTTTTGTGATAAGTAATTAAAATGATCCAAACTTAAAAACAGAACAACAAATATGTCATAAGTCATCATTTGCTGTTAGTCTGACAGGAATAATTAAATATTGATTTGTAAAGAATACCATGAAAATACGTTGAATAAATATCAAAATACTTAGATAACTAAAGAAATACATAATTGGGATATCTTTCATTGAAAATTCTGCGTGTTTTATTAATAATTTCAATGCAATGTCCATGAATAAATAATAAATTATTTTAGTAAAGTATCACTGTCAGATTAACATCAAATGATGACTTATGACATACCTATTGGTTGTTTTGTTTTTAAGTTTGCTAGTAATTCTCGCAAAAAATTGGATCATTTTAATTACTTAAAATCACAAAAACCGTCAATAACAGAAAAATTAAACGAGATAGATCTAGGGAATTGTAATATGAGTAGATGACAATTCTACTACAGTTTTTGATTAAATATTCGGGATGTTCTACTTAGAAAAACCAAATTCTGGCGGTTCAAAGTTAAGCAAATTCGACAATAAATTTTGACCACCCCGTGTAAAATTCAACAGACCTTGCCAAATATCAATACCTCAGCTTGCAGGAAGTAAAAATAGATATTTTTTAATTACTTAGGGCGTTGAAAAGCAACTTTTTTTAAAGAATTGAAATATCTCGAAAATCATTAGAGA
Organism: Anoplophora glabripennis; assembly: GCF_000390285.2. NCBI lineage: Eukaryota > Metazoa > Arthropoda > Insecta > Coleoptera > Cerambycidae > Anoplophora > Anoplophora glabripennis. The sequence continues at coordinate 250,944 of NW_019416387.1, read as the reverse complement.
CAGATATAGGGAAGTCCCCCTAAATTACGCGTAGAATCTAAATGTGCGAAAATATACAGGGTGTTCAATTTAAAATAAGCAAGTAGATGGCAACTTCCAGCATAACCGGAAGTGCTACTACAATGGCATTATTTTATAAAAAGAGGCTTAGACTAGTTGCACACGAGATTACCATTTTAAAATCGTATGCGCTTAGAGTTGATCCAAAATCTTATGAGCTTAGACCTTGATATGCGCAGAAACATAATTCCGGCCGTCGCCTAAATTATTCTACGTCCTAAAAATATTACATCTATTATTCACAGTCTATCTCGAGCTCTCGTAACGTAAACAAGCCTTTGCTCCGATTACAAATATCATAGTAAAATGCTCTATTCTTTATTATTTTAATTTAAGCAATAGAAATATATATAACAAACGTTCGCCAGTTGACTTTATTGATGCCCGAGAGCCTTAGTTCATTTCTGGTGGTAATGAGGCACGTGGTCTAATTCTGAATCAATGTTTTCACAACGTACTTATTAGAAGAATTATGTGAATACGCCACGCCTTTCACACATTTCGCGGCTCATGAGATTTTGAAACTACTCTACCTTTACCTTCTCTACGCGTACGTGCGGTATAAAACAAATGAATCAATTATACACTCTGGACAAATCGAACAAAACATTATGTAAACGTTACATAATCCGTTTCTGTTTTGTTAATATTTGTAAAAATAAACCGACGGGGATTCCTTGCGTTTTCTCCGTTTCATTTTGGAGGACGAAGGCGCCATTAAACGGCAGCTAAACTAAAAAATTCAACTAGCAATGCCAACTTCCAGATATTTTGAAACGGCGCGTAACAATGACATAAAACCAAGTGAAGGTCTCTGTTTAACAATGCTTCGCTCAGCTGTTCGTAATACTATTGCAGTTCCGCGTTTTTTCGACGGCTAGTTAAGAAAAAATCCGCAAAATTATCCAACAAATTACAATCGTAATATACAGTGTGTCTACTAACATCCGGAGCACCCCCCCTAAAGTTTATTTTGGAATCTTTATTATATACAGCGGCCTGCTAGATGAAGTACTGAACCAATTTTACTGATCCGTTTAACAATCCATGGCCTACTGTAATTTTTGGGAAAATCACTTTAGGAACTTTTTTTGTTAAAAATCTGACTAAGTGGCTTTAACCAGTACCACTTAAAACCCATGTATCTCAAATTTCATCAATTTATACATAAAGTTTTTTCCCATATGGTGCAAACTTTTTGGATAGCACTGTGTATAGGAATTTGCACACTTTAAGGGTGATTTTCTCAAAATTGGTGGATGGTGGAGGAATTCTGACTCCGGATTCGAGTTCAGCACTGTAACAATTGTTTATTTTTTAAGTATTGTAATAATAGGAATTAATAAATATTTTATTATGAAATGAAAACTATCATGGTTGCTTTGAATCAAATCTCAGCTGTTCACACAGAATACGCCAGCCAAGTGTTTATTTGCCCTTGAGATAATGTAAATTATGAGTGCTAAAATGTAGCCCGGGACGCCGAAACTGAGGGAGGGTGTTCTTTGTTGTTACGGTGGTGCCTGGCCAGCGCTCGAATAAGGTTGATTATTATAATATGTGTTTGTTAGCTTGAATACATTTGTTTAATGCATTGTGAATTTGTGAGTAATATGCCATACTCGTTTATGTTTTTGAAAACCCCAGGGCGCGCCACGTGTTCCCGGTCTTAATGGCTGTGGTTCCCTCGAAGTTGTGCCTTGTAAGTTCTACGGGGTCTTACATGCGCTTCGATTGACACATACGGGGTGGTGTTGAGGTAGGTGGCATAATAGTAGTATGACACACACCCGGTAGTTGAGATGCTAACTAGTTGGCGTCCGGGGGAGCCTCGACTTATTTTAGGTGGCACTGGCTAGTTGTTAAAGTAAAAATTATGAGAAGTTATCCCCCCCCCTTTGCAGAACCCCCATTAACATTAATTCAACGGTACCCATAATAGGTCTAAATCGTTTAGTAAATTTGGTCTTCTATTTTGTAAATATTTTTTTTTGGAAACTTACACATTACTTTGGGGTCTCCACAAGGGTACGTTGCTTAGATAATCTTATTTTGAGCGACTCTATAGGCACTTCCCTTGTAATTGACGTTTAAAGCCTCCATACACTTCCAAGTAGTTTATGCAGACAGACCCAATTGTGTATGTGTGACTTTCGAACTGATCATACATGTTGTCTTGAAAAAAATACACTAAAAATCAACGTTATCATTGATTTGAAATTAAGAAGTGTCAATACTTTTCCTCCTTTCCTTTCTTCTTAGCAGGCGGCTTTAGAGAACAATAAATGATAAAATATACATTTAAAGAGCCACTTACCATTTAAATCTTGTTTTCCTAGGCTGTACTCGTCTGTAAGTTCCACATTGTGAACCCCAACCACCTGGAATAAATTTAAATGAGCTATTGTAAGAAAAAGTGGAGGTCGAGCTACGATTAATTGTATTCTTTTTGTTTATATTAAGTTTATCGATCAGTTATTGATGGAAGGTATTAATTGAATTGAATTTACTGAAAAGGCTGACCTATATCACGTGTAATTGGATACATGTTTAATAGACATAATTTGTGGTTAAATACGAGATTACGGATTGTATATTTTTAGAACAGTGGTTTTAAGTTTTCAAACTATAACCAAATGAGAAGAAAATAGGTATGAAGTAACCGATTTCTCAACACATTTAGAATCTTTCTTAGACTAATATTTATACATATACAGAAGCAGTGGTATTCAACCTTTTTTTGTGAACCATTTCCAATACCTCTTTATCTTAAATCTTATTGTTAGTGTGATTAGAGTTGAAGGAAATATTACGTTTTAATTTTAGTAAGAGTAAGTAGAGGGTCAAAGGTTAGGATTAGACATTAGACAGTAGGTAAATACGATTTCTTTTATTACGTGGTTTAGTGCCTAAGCCTAGAAGTTGCTTATTTGCACACATATTTTTAGTGCGGGGTCTGTTCACAAAATAACCCAACTTTATTTTTATCCGCGTTTGGCATACATGTTGGTCCTTGGACTGAACATCTTTTCCATAAATTTCATCATCGCTTTTTGCAATAATAATTTTCGAAAAGAGATATTTCCGCGTGCGACCTTTATTTTACAGTTAACAAATAAGTGAAAAATGACTTCAGGTACTTTAAATTGTAGGTAATTTAATTGCCTAAAACAAAAAACAATTCATTTTCAAATAAGTCGTCTAGATTTTCATGAACAGTAAAAAACTCCTTTCCCACTTCCTGAAGGCCTTCCTGGTCGAGGATCATCTTCAGCAGTTGAGTGACGACCAATTTTAAATCGTGAAAACCATTCGTAACGTTGCGTACGATCCAGAGCATCATCTCCGTAAGCTTGTTTCAAAAGTTGAAACATTTCCGTGAAAGTGTTGTTCCAGAAAATCGCACATATCAAAAATCGTCATTAACACTTAAACATGTTGCACTCAAATAACAATAACACTAAAACTATATTAGATATCAACAATGTGGTTACAGAGAAAGTTATGCGCAACGCAATGCTGCCAACCGTAGATCGCTAAATATTTCCTTTAGCGCGTAATTCAAAAAGTCCCGTTATTTTTTCAACAGACCTCGTATACAGCTGAACATTAATAAATGAGAATAAAAAGTTGCGGCTTTTATTTTTTTTTAACTAATAGCTAGCTAATAAAACATATGCGGAATACTGAAAATTAACGGAATTGCTTAATATGTAATTAATTAACTTAATTTTCTTTTTCGTCCCTATGTAGCTATGGTAGCTACACCTATTGTAGGAGATCCCTTCACGTACACCTTAAAACATATTCGCGTACCCCTAGGGGTCGGGGACCGCCTAGCTGGGTGTCTTGTCCGATGGATTACGATCGCCGTGATGCTTACCATCACGGACGCAGGCTGGAACTTGGATGGGTGACCTAAGGCAGGCTCTGGATGTGGCTGTGGCAGCCTACCAGAGACCTGGGTCGCTCAACAATGGTAATGAGAATAGAGCAATAAATCTTTGTAACTCAGGACCATACTATCATACATAAAAAAATTGTACGAGACTTTGCCATCAAGCCACCCGTCTAGTAACAGGATGGTTCGAAGAAAAGTACTCAAGTAATGAAAGAGGGGTTTACAAGTACTAGTACCCCTGGTTGAATACCATAGAAAAGCGGACTATCTAGGCCCTCAAACATATACAGCACTCTAGTGGTGTTTTTATTCTTCATACATTGGCCAGTTGCTAACTATACTTTTTTTATTTTAAACAATATTTAATCTTCAATTCGAATGCTATGTCTCTAATCTTGTCAAATTCATTCAACCTTTGCTTTGTCAACATGTATGCGTGTAGCAAAAATGTCAGGATGATACTATTAACTATCTTTATTATTGTTATTATACCAACAGTCACAATAATGTTCCGAACACGATCACGTGCAATTGTTTTCAAAACTCGGGTTAATCATAGCGAAGCCGTTAAGTAGCCTGCGTTAATCATAATAATTTTATCAGCAGCAGACGCGATAATTCACCTATAATACTTGCACTTTGATAAAGTCTTTCACCGTAAACCTGGTGATTTGTACCGTGAATCATCACGCCGTGTTAACAGCGGTGTCAGCGGGAGGCAATTTTTTTAAACATTGGAAATCTGAAGTATTTTAGGTTAGGAGCATGTACTTTTTCACCACTAAAAAAAATATCAAAAGAAGTAAATGATATCTATGTAATTTTTTAAGAGGATACATCATGTATTAATATCTGTAATTCATTATATAATGAATACAGGGTGTCCCACGTACTCCATCGATGGATATTTGGAAACCGCTCGAAGGATTTTTTTGAAAATGTTGTGGTGTGATACAGGCCGTGGGGCCTACCAAGTTAAAATATTTTCAAGGTCATCGTAGTTCTGGTTATACCGGAAGTCGATACCAACTTTCTGATTTCAAATGGAACCCCCTGTATATTTTTGAATTTTTGGAAAGAGCATTTATTTTTTTAGTTGAAAACATTTAGCACACTCCATACTTGGGATTGACCGTTTCCGAGATATTTTGGTTTTTAGGCAAAAATTGACATTTTGCGGTGGAAGATCTAATTTATCGGATTTGATATGAAAATTTTCCAGTTTTTATACAAGGTGACCAAAAAAAAATGATCGAATATGAAGGTCTGAGAATGTGGAAAACTCGAAATTTTTAAATGGGAACCCCCCATTTTTTTAACGTATTAGCATTCTGCACCAAAACTGAGTAACTTTGTAAAAATTACCTAAACCCAGTCAATTTGAGTGCAGAATGCGAATACGTTAAAAAAATTAGGGGTTTCCCTTTAAAAATTTCGAGTTTTCCACGTTTTCTGAACTTCATATTAGATCTTTTTTTTGGCCACCTTGTATAAAACCTGGAAAATTTTCATGTCAAATCCGATAAATTAGATCTTTCTCTACAAAATGTCCAATTCGCACAAAAAATAAACCTGTGTTTCTGAGAAAACTAAATTTTGCTGACTGCCTGCATCTGTCAATTTTTGCCCAAAAACCAAAATATCTCGGAAACGGTCAATCCTAAGTATGGAGTGTGCTATTTGTTTTCAACTAAAAAATAAATGCTCTTTCCAAAAATGTAAAAATATACAGGGGGTTCCATTTAAAATAAGAAAGTTGGTATCGACTTTCGGTATAACCGGATCACACCATCACAATTTCAAAAAAATCCGTGGAGCGGTTTCCCAGATATCCATCGATGGAATTCGTGGTGGGACACCCTGTATATTATGTTAATAGGCTCATATTTTTAATTCATATTTAGAAACACATCGTAGTTAGTTGATGCGCGAAAAATCAGAATATTTTTTCATCGATTTCTCCCTCAAAATAACTAATGAAAACGGAGCGCGAAAACGCACGGAAGCCATGTTGTGATGTCATACCATTCGTTTGCGGCTTGCCCACATTCTTGGCTATGAGTCTCGCATGCATCATATCGTCGTTTTTCTCACATAATGACTAAAAGTTCCTAATTTTTACTAAATACGGCACGTAATAGCATAACTTAAATAATTAATTATGATGGTTAATATTAAAGCTATCGACCTGTTTTTTGGCCACACCTTTAAGTGCAGGAAATATAAGAACAAGTTGTGAATTAAACATTTCTAAATGAGCCTATTGTAGTAGATAAACATTCGCACATATATCAAAAAAGAGATAGGGCTAGGTACGCTTCCTTGAGGAACATCTTGTTTGAACTATGTAAGATTCCTTAATTTTTTCGCCGTAGAACTGAAAAAGGAGAGCTTGTTGGTTACTTCGCAGATACGGAAGTCCCTGGTAATGCTATATCAGGTTGATCGCACGCTGTCTAAAATTTTTGTAATATATACTTCTACTACAAGTTAGTGTAAAATTATTACGACTACTTCCCTGAAAACTAGGAAACCGTTACTGTTGCTGGTATCAGAAAGGACTAGTTTCATGTAAACAACGCAGTAAATAACAATTAAGCGTAATTGACAGATTACATGTGCAACGAGCATGTCATTAGAAATATTGTTTTTCAATTATGACAGTTAATGTACATAATTATGAGTTGTGTTCAAAACTGGGACTGGTTTCCGTGTTCTACACAGATATGTGATTATTTGTCACCTTAACCACTAATTACCGGTAATTCAGAGACGTCATCAAGTTTTTACGGCAGCGCCATCTGTACTGAGCGGCAAAAATGTGGAAACTTGTCTTCAGCGTGTCTTTCTCAGTTTACTTCAGATTCTTCCAATCACTGTTGTTTGTATTAGTATTATGTTTGGTACATTTAGATTATTCACTGCTATAAATAAAGCGATTCACTTACCATGGAAATTGCAATAATGGTGCACAACCATATGCATTTAGTTTTCTTGAAACTTTTTTAGACCACTAAACCTTATTTTTTTTTTTTTGCTCACAGATGACAAGATAGAGTAAGGCAACTTTTATTAAAACCATTTTTTTATAAATTTTACACTTGCAAAGTTGTAGATGAATTCCTCTTAGCTGGAACGCCCTCTAGGTATAGTACGTAATAATAAGTACCAGCAAAAGTAACAAAATAATAATTTCTTACACATAAGGAAAGCAAAAGTAGAAAATACATAATTAACACTTGTCCCGTGGTTAATCATCTCCAGCGATCGGTAAATACCCATTTCAAAAATGAAAATGACCGTTCAACATTTACCGAGGTCAAAGGCACATATGCATTTAGAATAGTCGAAGATTTTTACTAATGGTGGCGAAGCACCGAGTCATCACATTTTGGTAATCCCACTATCCGCGTCATTGTACAATAACATCTAAAGCTTCGCATCGATCAATTTATTCAATATATAGCGGCCCTCTAATATCTGTCCTGTTGGACTAGCGTCTGATGAACAATCCAGGTATTTTGCTGAGGGACGTTGGCTGTGCAAAAGTAATATTTTTTCTCAACTTTTGTTTAAAAAATTATTTTTTACGTGAATTGTCTTTATCAAGGGTGATAATAGGACAGTTAATTTAAGATACAGTCCGTACAATATTTTTCAGATAAAATTCCAAAAAAAGAATAAGCCAATAAAGTTCTGTTATCGGAAGTACTGTAACAATTTACCGCGGCACAGGCGTGCCTTGAAATTTTCCGCCAATGTCTTTCTATCTCGGGAGTCGAATGCGGTTAATTTCAAGAAAGTGACGCAGGGGACTTCTTGGAATTCTGTCTCAAACAAATATCGTACAGAGTGTACAGATTTTCCATAAAAAAATCCCTAACAAGATTTCAGGGAAAAAAATCATAGCAAGCCGTGTATTAGCATCATTACTCTGACACTTGGTTCTGTAGATGAATTAAGACAGTTTGTATGTATGAAAAAATAATCTTTGAAATAGTACGAAATAGTAGTGTTAAAATTTGACAGAGGTCAACACTTACTATTCTTCATATATTTTTCTTTTCTGGACTAACGTTGAGAGTATTCATTTTACATTAATGCAATTACGGTGGAAGCATATAGCGGATTTATTAGCAAAGCCAGTGCCAGCACCCGTGACGACTCCCGATTTGGCAATTTTCTGTTTCTATTTTCGCTCTTCTGGACTATTCCATTCTGATTTACAATCCTCTTATGTTTAGTGGTTCGGTATTTTTAGCCGTGTTACACAATGCCCTAAATATACCGAATATTTGCGGCTAGAACACTTATACACCAAGCGCCAGCAAAGAAAGGAATTCCGAAGTCGAAAGCAATCGATCGTTTAATGGACAATTTACTACGCTTTTTAAACCGGTCATTTTTTTGCGAATAGTCGGAGACACTTCAATTTGCGCTAACCAGAAGCTGTGGTTGTAGAAAATTTTAAAAATGAGTCATTCCGCCTGTTAAGCTCTTTTGGCGGTGTTGCCAAATTTCCAAAAATGTCCTTTTTTCTAGGGAAAACTTTGGTTATTTTAAAACAAACGTGCTGTATTGCTATTTGTTACTATCGCTTGGATTTTTAGAAGTGCCCACGTTTCTACACTTAGGAATCTTTCCAAATGTTTACTCATTGATTTTGACTAATTTTAGTAGGTACACGTGTACGATAAAATCTCACGAGAATGAGTCTAAAGGTTAAATGGATAAAGGCGATAATAACAGGTTGAAAAAAGAGGCCGGAAAACGGAGGAAGTAATCCATAAATCCAGAAAATACCGACTGATGGCCGTATATCACCGTTAATTTTAACTTAAGCGGCTCTAAACTCGTTAAAAAAAATTAAATAATGAAGTAGGAAACCGCGACCCGACCGAGATTATAAATAGAACAATAAATTTATTAATAGAGCGAACTTGGACGTAACAGGAGATAAATACAGACCTCTTTGGCCTTTAGCCGGTCTGAGACTTCCATAACGGTAGAGGAAGTGGTCGGAGAGAGAGAAAAATATCGCCCCAGTTCTTTCTGCTATAATAACGCAATTGCATTCTTGTCTTTTTCGTGCTGTTTGGCATTGGGTTGATATATTCACTGCGGGAAAGTAAACGAGGAAAAGGTTCTTTAAAACGGTAAACCTCGTCAACACACATAAAAGAGAATTTTTGTCAATAGTTTGGACCTTTAAAAACAAAAATTCATCTTGTTAAAATATTTCAAGAAAGCGTCACAAAATTTTGTAGTGTTGTACTGACATTTAGTATTTACAAAATTATGTTATAATTCTGCAGATTTTAGTTGCCAGTGCCGTAGATTCGAGGGGGTTATCCCTTTTTGTGAAGTACAATTTCTTTTTTTTTGCATAAATTTTAGTTTCAAAAATAATTTAAATCATAGAAAAATTGACATTCAAATATAATAACAAATCAACATAAATTATAAGAAATATTAAACATAGGTTTAATACTGTTATGGCACGAATAAATAAAAAAATTACATACAATTTTTGCAAGTTATGTTCATAACATTTCCGAAAGATAAACGTAAAAAAATAATCCGCACGTCAATCGATTGCAAAATATAAAGATGAGTGAGGATGATATTCCGTAATTCCATAATCTGTACAGTCTGTCTGTGATTCGCTATATTTTGAACCCCCCTTTAACTTTTTTGTTTTGAGAGTTATAAAAAAATGTGAAATATAAAAGTTGCAGGAGTTTTTATGAATTTTTCGAAAATGATAATAGAAAAACAAATGAAGTCCAAACAAAATGGCCGCGGATGTTAACTTTGTTAACTTAAATAGAACACCCTGTATATTTTTACATATTTGGATAGAACGTTCTCTGTTGAGCATAGTTATATAGGGTTTGTTGGGTCCACCTCTAACAATAAGCAAGATACTATTAAAAAACGAAAATAAGGTTTTTTATTAAGAAAATAAGACATCTTGTTAAACCTCTTTCAGACATTTCTGCCTTTTTCCAATTACGTAAGGATTTACATATTTAGTTATAATATATTTTGACAGATCGGACATTGATATGGTCCAAAATGCGTATAGTTATTTTAACTAAATCTCACTAATTAGGCCCTGAGATGCCTAATTACTCATGGACAATGTTATATGGTAGGCCCTGACAGTGACAGGTAATGTCATGACAACATTGTTATTGTTTGACAGTTTATATTATTATTTAATTAAAATGGGTTACACAGAAGTAGAAAATTGAAATATTATAGGAATTAAAATAGAGCAAAGTTCTTTTCCATACTCTATTTTAATTCTAAATAATTTTCTACTTCTGTGTGACCTATTTTAATTAAATAATAATACATACCGTCAATCAATAACAATGTTGTCAAGATATTACTACCTGTCACTGTCACGACCTACCATATAATGTCCATGAGTAATTAGAACTCTCACGGCCTAATTAGTGAGATTTCGTTACATTACCTATACGCATTTTGGACCGTATCAATGTGCGATATATCAAAATATATTATAACTAGATCTGTAAATCCTTACGTAATTGGAGAAAAGGCAGAAATGCCTGAAAGAGGTCTAACAATTACAAGATGTATTATTTTCTTAATAAAAAACCTTCTTTTCGTTTTTTTAAAGTATCTTGCTTATTGTTAGAGGTGGACCCAACAAACCCTATATGGCTATGATCGACAGGGAACGTTCTATCCAAATATGTAAAAATATACAGGGTGTTCCATTTAACTTAACAAAGTTAACATCCGCAGCCATTTTCTTTGGACTTCATTTGTTTTTCTACTATAATTTTCGAAAAATTCATAAAAAGTCGTTCAACTTTTATATTTCACATTTTTTATAACACTTACAACAAAAAAGTTAAAGGGGTGGTCAAAATATAGTGAATAACCCTGTACCAATTCTTGTAACATGTTTTCAGTATACAAGAAGTAAATAAAACGCAATTCTGACTATTAACAATTATGTGAAATTATATGATAATTTATTTAATACTGTAGCCATAAGGATACTGAAAAATATCAACAGAGCCATATATGCATTATTTAATTTGCGCGTAAATATGTTAATTTCTGTCTGTGTGTATTTTTACTACACTTGGTTTCTTTCTTATAGAGGGTATCCCAAAATTCACACATGAAATAATTTTTATAGAAAACACAGGTTTTAAAATGAATAATTGTAAATTTTCTATTGATTCATACAGTATAGCACCACTGTCACAAAGAACACCCTCTCTTAGTTTCGGCATCCCGGGCTACAATTTGGTACTCATAAATTACATTATCTCAAGGGCAAATAAACACTTGGCTGGCGCATTCGGTGTGAACAGCTGAGGTTTGCTTCAAAGCAATCACGATAGTTTTCATTATAAAATAAAATATATATTGATTCCTATTATTACAATAGTATAAAAATAAACAAGTGTTACCTACGAGTATGTATAAAAAGTCATAGATGTAGACGCTATGCTTCACGAAGAGGATTAACTCCCTTCCCCTATATCTACAGCACTGGTAACTAAAATGCAGAATTAATAGAATAGTTTCCTTCTTAAATTAAATTCAAGGCTCAAGTTCATATCGACGCTTTAGTACGAAAACATTGTTAATTAAAAAAAATTGAATAATATGTAGTATGCAACACGTACATTACTCGACGTTTTTTGCATGTATGAAAAAAATCGAATAATTTTTGGTAATAACAAACATTTTTATACAGCGTGTCTCGCTGTAATGTCCGGAAGAGGAAGAAGTTTTTTATTTGTGGGTTTACGACAAAAAGTCACTCTTTGTAAAAACTCCTGCTTGTTCCAAAACGGACAAAACTGTTAAAATATTTGTCAATTTTTATACAGGTTGTTCAGTTTTTAGAAAAGTATTGTTAGTCGCCAAAAGTAAAGTACCGTAATTTTTGACAATATCGAAAAATATTATCAGGGATGTCATTTAGGATCCACAGGGGATTAAAATTAGATATATTTTTTAACAATGCGGGTAGCTAATTTGTATGTACCACTTTATTTGAAATTTGCAAAATTTATGCAATAATCAATTTCTTTAATTTTATTTTTTTCCGGACATTACAGCGGGACACGCTGTATATTAAGTATATACTATTTTTTTATAATTTTGTTATTTCAAAAAACGTCGAGTAATGTACATACGTGTTGCAGCATACTGCATATTATTCTTATTTATTTTTTTTAATTAACAATGTTGTCGTTTATAACAGTAACTTAACAAAATTAATTGAAAAATGTTGAATAAAAAAGTGTACCTGAACATAAACATTCCTTACTTTTTAAAAAATATATTATATAAGTTTATTATAAATGCACACTTTCAATCGTTCAATGGGCCAACTTATATTTCTAGTCACAGTGAGATAGCATGTTTTTACCTAAAGATCTGAGTTAGCATGTTTTCCAAGCTTAATTTGAGATAGCATGTTTTCCAAATGAAATTTGAGATAGCATGTTTTCCAATCGAAATCTGAGATAGCATGTTTTCGTACTAAAGCGTCGATATAAACTTTTTTGCTTATCAGAGAAGTGTCCTTTAAAATTTGTGCACTTTCTCATGGGGCATCTTCTATGCACAGTGAAAGTACCGATGTCTTTCATATTAACTTTGAATATGAGATTGGGGCACAAACACCAAACAGACGCAACTTTTTTAACCAATAGGTGGACGAATGAGATTACACAGATTAAGTATTCTTAGCTGATATATAAATGTCGTTCCCACTGAAATTTAAGTAATCCTGTAATAATTCCAAACTCATTGAATCTATAACAACTTTTCACATTATAGCAATATTTTTTTAATAGGTGAACGAACGACCGAACTTTTTTAAGATGTTATAGGAACTATAGTAGTTACGCATGTCTATTTTGGGACAAATTCGATATAATTACACTTCTTATAACAGTAAAAATCCTTTACTCAGAACATACATCATAGTGACCATGGCAACGTCATTCATCTAGCAAAATTACCAAAATAAGAAAACGATCCGTAGCATTTGGCAACGGCACGGCTCCTAGATTGACAGTTTGGACGTGTTTCCAAAAGCATTTTCGTCGACACTAAGTGATAGATACACTAAAATTCGGGATAGTCGACTGCGTCTGGCGTGGGAGGCGGTTTGCAAACAGAAATGTGGAAAATGTGGACCTCTCGGTCACGTGTAACGTTTTTTTTTCTTGGAGTTGGGCTTTAGGTATATATGCACTTTGATTGAGCAAAAATAAACGATATAATCCTGCTTTAAAGTTTCCTCGACTTTTCCAGGCTTCCTTGATCTACATATTTCGTGAAATTCAATAGTAGTATAGTATATTTTAAACTAAAAGGAGTGAATGCCAAAGACAGATTTACACTGTAAATGTTACTAAAAACTACCCCAGATAGCATCAGACTATCAAGTATATACTCACTGCAAGTGTTTAACCTCATTTTGAGTACAATAAGCTTTCATTGCATGTGCAATGCATAAATATCTAATTCTAGGTTTATTTAACTTTTATATATAAATTTTTAAAGTAGGTAGGTAAGTACTTACTACATAACATTGAAAATCTGAATATGAATGAAATAATATACTACAAACCAAACATATATAAATGATTGATTATAGTTTTCATTTTAAAAAATTTTTTTATTGATTCACATTTTTACACTTAGCATTGGAGTAAACATACAATGGTGTTTTTGTTACTTTGAATTGTTGCATTTCTATGAACTACATTTATTAAGTTACCGGATAATTGACAAATAACTGATAACTGAACATCGTTCGTAATATATCATCTGCAGGTATTCAAAGTAACAAAATAAGTTTTTATAATTTATATTATTGGTAAAAATGAGGGACAAATCCTGTCTTTAGCAATTTTCTGAATTATTTGATGAGTCAGTATCCATATCACTCTCGCTATTATTAATTGATATGATTAAAGGTTCAATGAGATCGTCCATAATTTCGTCAAGTGTTCCCATTTTTTCTTCTTCCTTAAACACATGTTCTACACATTTTTTCCAGTTTATATTTGTTAAGAGCCTCTATTAGTAGTTCCTTTACGCCCTTCAATTTATATGTTTTATTTTTGCTTGCCACTTCATTCTTCACCTGTGCCCAAATCAATTCTATAGGGTTTAATTCACAATGATATGGCGGTAATCGTAAGACAACTTTATTTTCTTTTTTTGCATTGTCCATTACAATAACAGAATTATCTGATATTTTTTTCAAAAATTCAGAAAACCACTTTTCAAATACATTTGCATTCATTTACTCGTGATAATCCCCACTCTTCTTGCCTTCGAAAACCAATAACGAATCTTCAACAAATCCTTCCTCTGAGCCAGCGTGTAAGATGATAAGACGCTTTCCTTTACCGGACGGTTTTTTAATCCCATAGACAGCCCTTCATTGAATGCCTCACGTTTATTTTTAATATTAGTATCAACCCATACCCTTTCTTTTGTATGACCTTCATTTAACCATGTTTCATCTAAATAATAAATAGGTCTACCTTCAGATCTAAACTTTTTAATTGATATCAAGTAGTCAAGTCTCCATCTCACTATATCATCACGTTCTATCAACACACTTTTACGACTTCGTTTTAAGTATCTGCAAAAAAAATAAAATGTTTTTATTGCAATTATACTTGCTCCGAGATATGTCTTCAACCTTACTTGAAATTAATTTGTTTCATAAATTTGTATAATGATGAACGGGACATCTGTGGCAAATCCTGACGACTTTTTATTTCGGTTAATATTTTGTCCAAAGTGGGGATCTCATTTTTAAAGAAAAAGCTGTGTACTATACGCCTTATGGAATTCTTCATTGCTTCATCCAAACATGTAACAATCCCAGGTCTTCCACCACAGTGTTTGGAAGTAGACACCCTTCCAGTAGATTTATACTGTTTTATGGCTCGATATACTGTTGATTTTGCAACACCTAAAAAAGTATAATGTGTAATATAGTTCAACAGAATAATGTTAACATAAATTTACCTAATGTCATCGCTATTTTGGATACAAGTTGGACAGTTTTAAGAGTAGGTTCATCATCTAGGCTTTTCTTGTACAAATTCAATATTGCTTGCTTTTCTGCCAGAGACAAATGCCCCAAACTGAGTTGTTTTCGTTTCCTTGGGGGCGACGGCGATGTAATTCCCGCGCCTGCCTTACTCGTGGTCGGCACAGCATCATCCATATCCAATGGAAAATTGGAAAAAACGGATGATAAACAATATAATAAGTTGTTTAGTTCTGATAAGAACTGATTTATACGTAACTGGGATAATAAATAGATAGAAAAGCAGGTAAAAACACAATGACAACAAACTGATGATAACTAAGAGGCAAAATGACAACAAATGTCAAAATGTAAAATTTATTAGTAGTGTAAAGTGGGCTCGAAATTAACCAATAAGAAACCAATATTTTGGGGCGCAATATTCAAATCGCTTCTCCTAGTTTAAAAATAGAGTATAGTAGTAGTAGTAGAAACAAATACATTATAATCTTATATTTATTTTAAATACACTGAAGGTCGACTTTTACAGTATTACTGTAATTATTTGCAATAAATTGTAGCTAGACCGGTTGATATCGGCAGCTATTCCCTAGACAACCCGTCGGCAAACAAATGAAGACATAATTACGATTCTATAGTTTTAAATAAATTAAAACTAAAGCGTTAGTCATTATAATATTTTACAATTAGCGTTTTTCCATGTAGCTTTCGAAAACAGAACAGAACCCACATAGTCCGGTTGCTTCCCGAAATATGGGTACACTTGACGCAAATCTCTTGAAAAATCACCTCGTGAATTGTTTGACATCCGAAAGTAAACTCGGGGTTTTATTGGTCGTAAAAAAATTGTATAATTACCCAGCGGTTTGTATATTTAGAAAGTGAGACACATATTTGAAATAAATCTGGATATTTTCGGTTCGTTATGCTATAACCAGTGGGAATCGTCATTTAACGTACTTGGCTTTTAATGTTTTTTTTTCTTTCAAATACACTTATAAACTGTGTTCCACTTTGCTTAAATTTTAGATATGAAAAAAATTGAGGGGCTTTTAAAGCACCAACAGATTGAGGGCCAAATTTGTATCTCTTGGTGAATGATTGTGAAAATTTAAATTAAAAAACTATTTATGTAATAGGAATCCAAAACAATAGGGGAATTTTGATGCAGGTAGGCGTAATTAAAAAAATTGGCACCTGTACGTGTCCTTGACAAAACCCGTGTGTGTATTTTTTTCATTGATAATCCCGGTGTACCAAAATATCGCCACACGTGTAGCCTGTTCATCTACCTCGACCCTATATAGCTAGTTTAGCTGAATCCTTGAAAATTTTTGATGACAGACGCACTTTACTTTGTTTCTTGCTAGTCCAGACACTAGAAACGTTTTGTTTATTTGACAGAAAGTGCCCAGACCCGTGTCAGGTTTCCATGAACTCTGAATAATGTTAACGCCCTTCGAAATTCTGGGTGTTTTACATGTTCCAGAAGTTTTTTGAACTGTAATCGTCGTAAACGTATTTTCAACCGTCGATAAGAACGAATTATGAGAAAAAATTAATTTTAAACCAATACTACACTCTAGTATGCCTCGAACATAGTTATAGTTCCTATCGTAAATACGGGGCATATCCACAAAGTAAGAGTACTGAGACTCTGATGCTCTGTTGTTTTTGTTTCCGATAATGTTGGCAACACTGCATCCAAGGCCAAGGCGTTGTGAACAGAAGCACCCTCATTTGTCTGTTGGTTGAGAACTGTTGTTGTAGCGGCGTGTTGAAATGAGGTGAATGACTGTATTGTGACGCGACGAAACGAGGGTGGCCCACTACACCCCTGACACGAAAAGACAATCAATACAGTGGCGACATCCGTTTTCAGCCTCAAAAATCTTGGCAACTGTATTTTGGGACCGTAAACTGATTCTCCTCATTGACTTTTCGCCCCAGGGGGAAGCAATTAATGCTGCGCGGTACTGTAAAACCCTGAAAATACTACGGAGGGCGATACAGAATAGAAGAGGGTGAATTATAACGAATGAAGTGTGCTTGTTGCATGACAATGCACGTCCCCATGCAGCCAACGCTACAAAGCAATTCTTGGATTCATTCGGTTGGACATAATCAACGATCCTGCTCACAGGCCTGGCCTGGCATCCTTTGATTTTCATATTTTCACTTATCTGAAGGTGTTTATGGATGGATGTACCTTTATGAATCTATAAATTTTTCAAAAATATGCTGCCGTTTTTAAAAAATTACCTACTCTTACTTTGTGGATATGCCTCGTATATTTCTACCACTGGAAATTAAACTGATCATTTCATTGAATCAAATATAAATTGCTCCTTCCAGATAATGATTTAATGATAAAATATAATTGATGAAATAATATTGCATGATTGATTTTTCGCGTTGACTTAAAATCATATTAATACATGCTGATTTAAAATTGATAGATTATTATTACATTACATATTTTTCTTCAATATGTGCTTATGTAAAACTGAAATAAATACCAAAATTAAACTATTGCTGTATCCAGATTGATATACTAATTGTAACTACCTACAACTTATCTAATGTTACAAGTGCAAAATTGAGATACATTTTTATATACGCACATACCTATATACAGGGTGTTTTTAAATCAAGTAGCAAAAATGGTACCAGTGAATGTAGAGCCAAAAATAAGAGGATTGAAGTAAAAATACCTTAAATGAAAGTTGCACCCCCGACGCGATATACCCTCTTAAAGGAGGGGATTGAAATTCACATTTTAATTTGTTTTCTTTAACATGGAGACACGAAACTTGGTATGAGCATCCTACTAATAAAGAGACAACTTTTCAATATTTTTTCGATCATTGGCGTATCTTATAAAGGAGTGAAACAGTCGACACCATTGCAATATTTTATTAGAAATATTAGATCCGTCATCGTTCACTAAAAGGGTAATTGCGAATATTTGTAAAAATAAAGTAGGCGGGCGTCATAACAAATAAATTGTTATTTATCATATTAATAAATTGACACTTTCTGTCAATAAGCTGGTAATTTAATAAAAACATTAAGAGTAATTTGCTATTAATTAATGAAAAATGTTTGATAACTATGGGACATGTATTAGATAAAGTTATTTATCTGAAATAAAATTTAATACAAACGAAAAACAAGAAATGCAAAATTAAATCTAAAGAATATTCTGGAAATAATTTCCATTTTGCTACAAGCATAACCTAATACGCCTGTTGAAGTTATAATGCACTCGCACAAACAGTTCTTGGTTACTGCGAAGGTCATCTGCTGCCTGAAATATTCTTCTAAGGAGGCAACAGGAGTGTCATAAACAATACTTTTTATGTATCCCCACAAAAAGAAATCCATAGACGTTAGGTCAGGTGAACGTGCACGCCAACAAACAGGGGTATCACGACCACGACCAATCCAACGATTCGGGTAATTTAAATTTAACCATTATCTAACGGCAAGTGTACTATGTGCAGGCGCAAAATATTGCAATGGGGTTGACTGTTTCACTCCTCAAGGTCGTCAAGGACAATTCTTAAAGTAAAAATGAATTATTGTCAGTTGTTTTTAAGAATTTTGGTGAGAAATCGCCGAAATTCAAGCGGTGTAAAGTCTGGCACCCCTAAAGGACGCCGCAATAGATTTGGGTGAAAAGTAATCTCGTGTGCATTTTTTTAAATATTTTTTAAATATGAAATGTCATCCGTACTTCGATAAAAATCAAGTTCAATAGCATATAAACTCAGTAATCCACTGCTCCAAACCAAGGTCGCCTCTCTTGTCACCAGCATCGTTTATCTAAAGAATGCGTGTGTTCTAGAGCTGTTAAAACAAAAATAAAGTTTTGTGAAGTGTTTTCCATCAATGCCAACCCGATTTCCGAAGTTCCTGAACCAGATCCCGTCGGTTTTCGAAACGCTACCTATTCTCGACCTTGCATTACAAAAGATCTTATCGCTATCGAGATCGTTTCATTGTTTCGAACGCCTCGTGGGTGTTTATTTTGAAACAGTTGAATGAGTTTTGTAGACACGGGAAGCACGACTATCGATAGGCAAATTTTTTTTGTAACTCCAGTGGCGAAGTCCAAAATGAGATAAGATCACGCTAGATTAGTTCTAAAATAGTATGTAGTCGATAGGGACTAGGTACAGGCTGTCGAGAGGGTACAATTAGCCACAACAAAGTTGTGAAGTAAGGTTTGTTTTATCAGAAAAGGGTTTACTTAAAATTAGGCATGATTTTGTATTTTGCCCCCGATAGCGATTTCTCCGTGTATTGCGGATCCGTTCTACTAATTACAAATGGCACGCAAAGAGGTCACCACTTAAATATTGTAACAAACCGGCCATTGTTTCGTTAATTACATGATCAAGCGATGTATATTGGTTTTTAACGACTATTGAAAGCTGTGCATACCGTGAATAATTTTAGATTCATTTTCGTAAATGTATTTGCTTTATTCTCATTGAAATGTCAGTGGCATCCGTTTAGAGTACGATTTTGTGACACCTACATTCCGGATTTTTTTCGCGCGGTATTAATAGCTGAGGAGCGTAGACTGAGAACTCTAAAAAAAGAATGTCTCGATGTAGGTAAAACGATGACACATGTACCTCTATAATAACCACGAAGTTGATTTTGTTAAACGATGAGAAAAGTTTGAAGAATTGTAATTTACTTTGAATCAGCAAATACTGAAACAAGTTGTTTGTTTATATTGTTTTCATGTCACGGACTTAATACTTTCAACATCAGAATATATTAATTACAGAAAAAAATTAGAGGCTCAATGATTTGACTTTTGGTTTTCTTCTGTAATATATTTTATTAGCATATTACGTAAGTATCCTGTTTCTGCATAGTCCAGTTGAATTAGACCATAAATCCTGAAAAACTAACTCGAAAGAAGTGACGCTAATTTGGCAAATTAGAAGTAAGTGGCAAAATTACGTGTTTTTTAACTTTTTCTTTACTGTCCATGAAAATCTAGACGACCTATCAGAAAATTAGTTATTTTATGTCGTAGACGATTAAATTATCTATAACTTAAGATAACTAAAGTCACATTTCACCAATTTGTTAACTGTAAAATAAAGGTCGAACGCGGAAAAATAAATTTTCGAAAATTGCGCATTATTATTGCAAGAAGGGATAGATGTTGATGAGATTTACGAAAAAGACTATCAACCCAATGACCAATATGTGTACCAAAGGCCGATTCGATTGACCGTGAAATTGTTGCTTCAGGTATTTGTTAATTAATTTCGTTCGTTTTTTTGCAACTAATTGGTTAATTAATAAACGTTAATTTTAGAAGTTAATATCGTAGATATAGGTTGATCGAAAGAAAAGTACCTATCAAAAAAGAAAAATTTCAAAAAATTGAAATTAGATAGCCCTTTACAATTAACAAAACAGTATTATACAGGATTGGAAAGTCCCCATGGTTCATCAGCCGTTACGTGAGAGCGATAAAATTCTATGAAACAATCCTCAATAGAATACTTCCATATTCCATCAATCTTGCGTCCATTTCTAAAGTAGGACTCTATGATAAACACTTTTTGTTCTTGAGAAAACACCATTTTAAACGCTTTTTAAAACGAAAATATTCAAATTGATAGCGGCGATATAGCGCTTTGACAGATGACGTTTAAGTTCATTTGCTATACGCTACGCCCTACGTCCAAATTTTCAGAACCGACTTGACCTCGTCTTTATTTGAACGCTCGTTACAATAAAATGTCTATTAACATGTTTTTACGTTCAAACTCAATACGACTGGACTAACAATCCTAAGTGATTTAGTCTGTCAGAACGCATACGTAACTGGCTAGAACTGACCATTTCCTGCAAAATTCGATGAAAGTATAAATGGAGGTTACGTAAAAATTTCACTAAAAAACAACACGAAGTGATATACTGACATAATTCTTAATGCATAAATAGTGAAATCTCATTAGACTAACTAATTAAAATGTTTACCAACCTCTAGCACATTTTTTACGAATAGAATACGGTATACCAATGTTCTGACCTCTATATTTGGCATTATTTTAGAAAACCTTTGTTAATAAAGAACAATGTTTACCTACAATTCCGCCATTTGTACCGGAACATAGCATAGTTGAATAAAGCCCGGTTTACACAAAGCGACATTTGTCGCTGCATAGCTGCATTAGATTTTTAAGTGAAAACAACTTGCAATTCCACAAATCCGGCCCCTATCTTCCACTTTAGAGGTAAGTGGGTCGGTTTCCCAACCTGCTAACATTGACATTGCTAAGTTCTTGCATAATAACCGAAAGTATTAAATTTCCAACTCAACGCATCAAATGCCTAATAAAAGAAGCAATTAAAAAACTGTTGACAGCACACAGACGAAAATAAATTGACTCTCGATTTCAAAGGTCAAGCCGCCACCTCAGCCGGATTTGAAACTAATTTTAAGTGTGGTTAATAATATATTAATTGCCGTTCAAGATGGTTCATATCAAGGCCTCCTCTTTATCTCCAATCTTGATTAAAATCTGCTTAATCAAGGGGTTTCAAATGTTGTGCTCCTTAGGGTACATCCAATTCTTTTTTAACATGATTTAGTTCTGTATGTAATTTCTTGGAGATTCAGATCTGGTGTTCCTTTTTTCTGTATTTTTTTTTATAAAATTGTTGCGAGTTTGTTATTGTCGAGAAGATAAGTTTCGACATTGGGAGCAATGTCGGTGGGTTGTGGTGTTTCTGTTCGTACATAAATATGTATGCGCTCGGTACTTGGTGCTGGCATTCTATGTTCGACTTTTTTATCTCATTGAGTAACACCAGTAAGGTCGACATAAATGTATAACACGTGGGCCAGAAATGTACACAAATACCGAGTATGGAAAAGTACGGCTTTGGCAGACAAAATAGTCGTTGGAAATGAAAAAAAAAAAAAAAAACGAAATATCGATTTGTTTCTCTGGAAGTTAAATGATCTAATATAATTGATATCAAAAGAGGGCAATTGGATGCTACGTACTACGAGCGACAAAATATGTTATAACGGTGTAGCGTGACTTGTAATTGAAACTGAAACTTTTAAGTGCCAACGAATTATTATGAGCTGTAATTACTGAAATCTTAAAAACAGGACGCGGTAAAATGGGTTCTAAAAAACGTTTTCGGTTGAATTATACCGGTACAAAGTCCGAACTGATACAATAATGAAGGCCAAGCCGAAATTATGGGTATAGGCTCTTTTAACAGAGTTATTTTCACTTACTTCGTATTTTTTGATAAAGGTAACTGACTTTTGGTTTAATTTTCTGCGGAAGCATGTAAATAAATAAAATAGTTTGGGAACTTGTTGGGAACCGCTGATTTTATATGCAGGGTGTTTCTTAATAACGTGCTAATATTTAAGGAGGTTATTCTTGGGTCCATTTTAAGAAAAAAACTTCATATGAACATCATAAAAGTCTTAACTTTTGAACTACAGGGCGCTAAAGTTTTATGAAAAATTTTTTTTTATGATAACTGGTATTACCGTAGATATTTTTTCAAATTTGGTACACGCCTTCTATTCATCGAGATGCATTTTTTGATATACAAACAAATTTATTATTTTTGCCAGTGGCGTTTGTATTGAATATTTTTGAAGAAAAATATGTTACGTCACTGCTTTTTCTTAAAGTAAACCTCATTTTTGAAATCCTCATTCCTTTCTGAGCAAATGTGATGTCTTGAATTTTTTTCTTTTGCTGTACGGTTTTCACATAAAAAAATAAAATTCATTCATTTGCATCTTATTGGACCACTTACGAGAAAAAAAAAAGATTTTTGTAACTTTGAACAACAATTTATTTAAGATAATAACTTTTAAACGTTGGGATTATGAAATTACAGTAATCTACATACATTTTGGAATGGTAAAGGAAAATTACCCTGAACGTACAAGGAAATAAATTACTTATATCAGATGTTGGAAATGTCCACCTCCTGCAAATCTGCGTGCCTCTACTCTTCTTCTCATGGACTCACGTACTTTTTGGAAAATGCCGGGAGTGGTTTTAATAGTTTCGCAACAAACTATGATGCGATTTCTCAACTGCTCTTCAGTATGAATTGGTGTGCTGTAAACCAATGTTTTGAGATGAGCCCATAGGAAGTAATCTAAAGGATTGAGGTCCGGGGACCTAGGTGGCCATGACTGTGGTCCGCCGCGATCTATCCAGCGATTATTGTAATTTTGGTTTAAATATTACTATATACTAATATTATTATATAACCATAGTCGATTTCTTACTAAAATGGGAACAACCTCCATCAAACCTGGCAATTCTTCTTCGAGAAAATGCCGGTAATTATGTCCATTTAACCTCTCATGAAGAAATAGGGTCCAATTAAATAATCAGCGCATATTACAACCCACACGTTAACGGAAAACGGGATTCCAAGATTGCATGTGGGTTTTCTTCGGCCCAAATGTGATTGTTGTGGAAGTTTTGGATGGAGTTTTTGGAAAAGTTGGTTTCATCGGTGAATAAAATTTCAGTGTCAAATATTCATTCACTTTATGAAGAAACCATTGGCAAAAGTTTATCCGTAATGGAAAGTCGCGAGGTAGTAGAGCTTGAACCCGTTGGATATGGTAAGGATATAGTAAAAAGCCATGGAGAATTTTCCAAATAAGAATATGTGAGACATTCGAATTTGTCCCAATTTTTCTTGTACTTAATGCTTCCACAATTGAATTCAAAACCGCTATCTCAATTTCTGGAGTTCTTACAGTACGGTGTAATCTGCTTTTTACCTACTAGATCGTTTTAATTTTTATTAGTACCTAATTTCATAACAGCGTACAAATGAACGAATTTTATTTTTTTATGCGAAAACCGTACGTCAAACGAAAAAAATTCAAGACACCACATTTGCTCAGAAAAAGAACTAAGAAAAAGCAGAGGCGTAACATATTTTTCTTGAAAAATATTTAAAACCTGTACAGACGCCACTGGAAAAAATAATAAAACTGTTTGTACATCAGAAAATGCATCTCGATGAATAGAAGGCGTGTACCAAATTTGAAAAAAATATCTAGGGTAATACCAAAGTTATCATAAGAAAATGTTTTTTTCATAAAACCCTGTAGTTCAAAAGTTAAGACTTTTATGACATATGTTCATATGAAGTTTTTTTCTTAAAATGGACCCAAGAATAACATCCTTAAATATTAGCACGTTATTAAGAAACACCCTGTAAATATAAAGCCAGCGGTTCTTAAAATGTTGTTTTTAAAAAACATACATTACATCTACCATTGCCACGATATATACAAATTTATTAGTAACTTTGTATATTAAATTTATTTTGAACTTTGCAACAATACTCAGCAAGAAAAATCTAAGGAGTTTCAAATACTATCAATCACTCTCGATCGATCCAACGAAAAAAAAGGAGCCTTGTTCATGGTACATTACCCGCGGATGTTTTTTTTCCTAAATCGAAGAACTGTAACGCCACATCGTTACCTTACAGCCGATTAAGATCGTTTCCTTATTTTTTTGGTCTGACCAAGGATTCAGACTTAAATAATGGTTTAATTTGAGGTTAAAAGAGAAGTTTTTACATCCCAATTCAATGTCAACAAACCGTAAGGAACGTATTTTGTGTAATTTAATTTTGTTTTTGTATTTTTTAGGATACCTAGTTATTCCAGTCATACTGGCAATAAATAAATAAAAAAACAATTGATCAATTAATCTACGACTGAATCTAGACGTTCGCGAAAGGTAAATATATCCATACAATTAGCGGTTTTGTGCCCATATAATTATTACTATCGTTAATCGCGCTGTTAAAAAATGCCTATGCAAATCGGTGGATTAGCTGGAATTGTTAATTAGTGTTGGAAATGTCGCCAATTGTAAACCAGTAGATAATATCTTGCTCAACGCTCGAAGCATGGCATTGTTAATTAAAGCGTTAAAACGTTTCGAAAGTGTCGCCATTATGCAAAAAAGACCGTCGGCGTTGCCCAGGGGTGCGTTCCTCGTTAACTTGCTGATGGGTGCGTTCCTCATTACTTTTTATTTTCCACAATCAGTAGCGTTTTCATTTCTTGGTTATCCAGATTGCAATATGTAACAATGGGGTCGCCTCTAGCGAGAAAGCGAGCTACTTCCATGTATGTTGAAATCAAAACAAGGAAAAATCCTTAATAGTAATAAAATTAGGGCGAGTTCTAATTCTAAAATTTACCGCGTTAGCAAGTTGAAGATAGATAAGTCGTAAAAGTTGACCTTGATTCATTTTGTTTGTGTAAATGCGGAATTGTGCTTTAATTCATTGGAAAAATTAGGACGCGATCCAATTTCTTGATTAATTTTAACGTAATTTATAAGCGTTTTTATGAAAAGACGTCACAAAGTGGTAGTAGTCCATAATTTTGATGGGTTTAACCTACATTCTTCACATTTAGACCAACATGTTGAAGAGGTAGCAGTATAGAGAAGATTAGTGTATTGTAATCATTAACATTATCTTGAAAATTTGGCAACTTCTTGGAAAACGCCTCTTACTCATTTGTAAACGTATTGAAGGTCAGTTTGTACAATGCATATTGTTAAAAAATTGTGTACGAGAGTTGAATAATAAGTTTGTTGTTTTTAATTTGCAACATCGTTGTTAGTATGATTTAATGGCAGCATATTCAAAATTGTTCAAGATTTCTCAAAATAGCTACATGTGTACTATTTGCTACTTGAGACATTGCAAATCGTTTAACTAAAAGGTGTCACAAATTAGTAGGTTAAGCCTTTAACCTCGAATTATTCGAACGAAAATATAATACAAATAAAGACTAAAATAACAAATAAAATAATAATAACATACTGGAATGAGCGTTAATTTATAAAAGGTTTGTTGAACTATATTCTAAAATATTTAAAAATACATGACTAATATTGAAAATCATTAAAATTTGCGATCAAGAATTTATTAAAGGTGTGAATGTAAAACGTTGAAATATTGTATTCCAAAATAATTGGTCCCTTTTTTTGTTTTCTGAAGTTTAAAAAATCTACTAAAGAGGTCAGTTTTCCTTCTAGCATTATAAGAATCGAGCTGGAGACGTAGATAAAGAAGGCACTGCAATATGTACATAGACGGAAGAGTCAGAATATTTAAATCTACAAAGTATTCTTTGCAATCGTCTTTGCATCCTAGCTCAGACATAATACGTATTTCAGTTGTCGACAAATTGTCTAGCAGTGCAGTGCAGCAAGGCGGAATTTGGTGTGATTCAGGTAATTTTAATTTATTATAGCCACCTTCTATTAATCATCCATATTACAATTGCGAAAGGGAGAAATCAGAGGGATATTTTGTTTACTAATATTATTATTGCAACATGGCATTTTGGAGACCTTTTGAAACGGAACAAAACGAAATACCGCCAGACAATATTGAATTTGTAGAACCGGTTGTTGATTAAACAGATTTAGAATTTAAAACTAAAGATCTCATTTTAAATATCTACGATTGTTTAAAAAAGGAAGAAAATGAAAAAACGGATAATGAAATTATAAATAGAATTCACTAAAGTTTGTGTCCATAATTTTTCGTGTTATTAAACAATGTGTTATAGATCATTGCGTAAAGAGAAATCGAAAACAAAAATTTAAAAATATCGATGACATGAGGAGAGACGTAATTCCGCGGACAATTTACAATTTATCTAATGAGAATTGAGGTCATAAATAGCAGAAAACTTTTTTAGGGCGCCTATGAAACTCATTAAATTTTATTGCTAGGCGTGTTTATACATCTTCAACTGACTTCGGAAAGACTATACTAAAGGATGAATGTCCCTATACTATAACAGCGTAAGATAGAATGAATGATACTTGGTTTCCGAAGTGTAGCGATCTCTTTAGTTACATGATGGGAATTCTCAATGTGCTAGGATTAGAATTTGAAAGTCTTTCAAATTTTAAGAAACTGTGTTTTAAAGTATAAAAATTGGCAAAGGCTATGTTACATATTGCCATATGTCACTTAAAATATTCTAAGAATCATCTGAAGGTATTGGAACTATTGGGAGAGTGTGAAAAGAATAATAAAAAATAATAAATACTATTTTTTTCTACGAGACCATGTCAACTACTTTTCTAAATACTTTATCAGACTAAGGTCGCAAAATGACAATTATTGTACAAATGTACAAATAAGAACGAATATTTAACTAAGAATGGGATAACTATACGAACAATTACAATCTCAAAACACTAAAGTAGGTGCCGAGTGTACCTACCATCTTTGCGAATGCGCAATCGCAGTCTTCTAGTGAGAGAAAACTGAATGTGCTTAAAAATCTGCTCTGCACATTTAAGAATTCGTTCATGCAAATGTTCGAACCCTATAAATGAAATCTTCCATAAACTTCCTCGTAGGAATTTAAAAACAAGAAACCACCGAACTCAGATCGGGAGAACGACTTGGCCAGTCCTCCAATCTAGCGGTTAAGATTTCGTTTAGTGGTTTTAAACGTTTTGACCAGCAAGCTGAAATAACATATTTTGTCGATTCACAAGAGGTACATCATCAAAAAGACCTAGGAAATTGTTTTATAAATAAAATTAATGTTCCATTTAATCGAGCGGGTAAGAAAACCAGACCTAAAAGAAAATCGCTTTGATGGTGTTCATGTATGATGAATACTGGATTTTCATCGACCCATAAGGGTGTATTCTGAATATTAATCACTCCCTTACTCGTAAATGCTGTTTAATTATAAAATAAAATAGATCTTATAAAGAGAGGATGTTGTATTGCTCTCGTCGTGATATCCTGAGGTAAAAGCGCCTGCACTGTTTGCATGTGGTTGTGGTACTTTTATATAATTGTTCCTTAAGAATAGATCCACATCAGAATAATAAACATTCGTTACTCCTCGTTTGAGTGGCTATTATTATGGTACCCGTACTTGGGGTTACTTCAACCATTTATAAAATCTGTCCCTATTGGTTTGGTCGCAGCTTGCATGGCCGTCTACATTGACCCACCCTTTCTTGTTTAAACTTTCCTGTTTCTCATAAGCGATTAATCAAACTTATTTTTTTATGATATCCATGACACCATAAATTAGCGTTATAGTGGCATTTTCCTATATACGGATTAGTTGTATACAATGTAAAGTATTTGTTTTGTTGCCCATTATTAACAATTTGTCTCTATTTTTTCTTTTGAGATTAATAGCTTACCTAAAAATGTAATTGGTATTAACGTTGAGACGTAATTCTGCAATTTAGTGCAAATTTAGGTTTATAAGTGCTATAATTCCATAAAGTAAGCTCTACATAAATACTTTACCGGACAGAAAAAATTAGGAAAATAGTGTGTCAAACAGAGGCATGCGCAGGAGAAAACGTGAGACAAATTTTAACTCAGTATGTTAGAAAACAACGGCGTTATCTCGAACGCTGTTAATAAAAATAGTTTGCAAATTCTTAACTTTTAACACCCCGTATCCAGAAAACAGGGCGCCCAAGTAATCTGTGGTCAACGGTTTGACCTACTAATTTGTGACACCCTGTATATAGGTTAGCGTACAACCAGTTAGCGTTTTAATGTGCTGTTCTAATCACACGAACACCTACCTTTCTACTGTTTACCTCATCAGATTACAACCGATACGTTTTCACAACAACAGAGACACAACTGGAACTTTCACAAGTCGGCTATGAAACTACAAAAAACCGCGCTGATGCTAAGCCTAAAACGAGAACCAGAACGATTAGGATCTAGAGCGTCACCTGGTGATCCTCTGTTGTCTTCTGATAATTTCGGGTTAGATGCTAGGGTTTTTCTCTTTCCGCTGTTTCCTCAGCGACTACCGCGATTTCCTTTGTCTTATCTCGGGCGATTGTTTATTTTCTCGTCGATGCGCGACGTGCTTCTCTAACTGGGTTAAAAGAAATCAAGCCGGCGTTGTGCAATCGCCTGGGTCGGCGATGAAACAGTCGACGAACGACCACCGTTACACTTTCGTGGGTTGCTCCGCACTCCGGATTCTTCAGTGGTTCATCGCGTGGGCCGTGGCGGTCTGCTTGAAATGCCCTCGGGAGCATTCCAACACTACTTCAGCCGTTGCGGAGGTACGCCGAGAACTGAACTCGACGAGTGGTCGATGGCTGCCCTGCCCGTATGGGTTCCTCCACTTCGCGAAGGAGGCAGGAGGTTGCCTACAGGGTGGTCCAGGCAGGGGCAGAGGTGGTCCTTGCGTGTCTGCAAGCCGGCGTTGCGATCCGGCCGATACGGCGATTGTTTCGATGAGGTCGAGGAATGCCAGGAATTTGCCTCGCTCGCTGCTTTGCCAGACAACGGTAGAAACGTGAGATATTACGGACGATATGTCGATAAAACATTTATTTTCATGTTGATGCAGCAAAGGAATTTATAATTGCCTTTATCTGCTCCCACTATAGTAAAATAGACTATTATAATACATTCTTTTTAAGGAGGTAAGTGGATTTTACCGTAGAAGTGGAAGTTGCTATGGACAACGGGAGGTAAGTGAGGTAACTTACCTCTCCAAAGAAAAAAAGCGATTTCGAGTTATAAATGCATATTTTATGAACAAATAAATAGNAGACATAATATTTCACTATCTCGAGAGGCCCTACATTATGAATATTAAACCGGTGTCTCATATCAACTGCCGCTTGCCCATCTTCCTTTTTACATTTGCGTAACATCAAGCTGACTCAGTGCTTTTTCTCTGGTGAGCAGTGGCGTGTCGTTACACTATTATAATACATTCTTTTTAAGGAGGTAAGTGGATTTTACCGTAGAAGTGGAAGTTGCTATGGACAACGGGAGGTAAGTGAGGTAACTTACCTCTCTAAAGAAAAAAAGCGATTTCGAGTTATAAATGCATATTTTATGAACAAATAAATAGAACTATTTGATGAACATTACATTTTATTAATTATTATGAATGAATATTTATAGTAATTGTACAGTTATTACATTTAGTAACATTTATAAAATCTGGACAATTATTCCACTCGCGCTTACTAATTGTCACATTTTTCCTGGAGTTGAAGTGTCATTGTAAAGAATCCTACTTCATTTTTGTTACTTAAACTGTCAGCAACATCACTTTCTGCATTTGTGGCTGATTTACACCCACCGTGTCTCTTGATTGCTAATACATCAACTCCTGTATTAGCCAGTAACGTTGCCGATGTTCTTCGGAATGAATGGTCTGTATATGTTTCAGGATGTTCTAGTTTCAAAAACTGTGCGATCTTATTAGGAATCATCGAAAGGGTATTCTTGCCGACTGGTTGGTTGTAACATCTACCTGCTTGATGGCGCATAAAAAAGCGTGAAATTTCAGTTTTAATTTCCAATCTAATCTTGATATATTTCTTGAGAATTTTTAGGTGAGAAACAGAACCCAGACGAGAAGTAGACGTATGTGACAGACTATTTTTAGAATCTGGAATTGTAACTACAATAATGTCATCGAATTTTTTGGAATTGATGTTGTTCAAAGTAAGTTTGCATAATTCATCAGAACGTCATGCTCCTGCAATACCTAAGACCGTGACTATTTTCATTAGTAAATATATGTTATCGGGTGCCTGAATGAGAAAATCGTTGAGTTGTTCTCTTGTAAAAAGATTTGTCTTTTCAAACTTTTCATTCTTACGTTTCTAAAATGCTCTCAACTTGCTGTATTTTCCTCTATGAAAATATTGACTTAATCATTGAGTATTCACTCCACAAACTCGCCGATGACTGTAAAGGTCTTGACTTCTCCACGAAATATGCCAGCAGTAACATTTCAGAAACACCAGTATTTTTGTTCTGGTAACATTCTTTGAAATTTCTGTATGCTCGTCCGTAGCGCACTTTCAACTTCTCGGGCAATAAAAATTCGCAAGCAGCATTTGCTGCACTTTCTATTTGAAAATCACTCATTTAAAAATAATAATTCAAAACCTGCAAAATTGTAACTTTTATGTAGCTTTGTTTATAAACACCTTAAAAACGACAAAACCCAAACAACCAAGGCGACTTTCCAAGATTTCTAATAATGTCAAAATGAATTGATCAAGAAATTTCAAAAAATAAAACCTAATCTTTATTTCTTGAACCATAAAGAACTGTGGGAGCAGATAAAATGTTATACACCACGCAGCAGTTAAGTATAATTTATCAGTCTCGGACTCTATTGCCAGCCCTCGCTCCGCTCGGGCGCAAAATCGTCCTCGACTTACCTCCTTTATAGTGTAAATAACTATTTTCGCGTCTTGACTGATAATATGCTGTTTTACTAAATTCAAAATTATTACTAAAGTGGCAATTCACCACATGAAAATGTCACTTTACTATAAAGTAATGTCACTGTTAATAAAAATCAGTTTGACAGAAAATTGTTTATTTAAATATTGGAAACATTGTTATATTAAAAGTTAACAATATGAAATCTATTTAATTCTACTTGCCTGAAAACTATTATGATTCTGTATCTGCATTCCTGAATGATATTGAAGTGCCACTATTTATTGCTGATGAAATATACTTTTTGAAATTTTCAACTTATTGACGATGCTTTCTTCGATATATCCTTCAGCCACACTAGTTGACTTTCATCATCCATGTCTCCAAAGTGTTCGAATATCAACTCCACTGTCAGCGAAGAAGGTGGCAAACGTCATTTTCAAACAATGGCCAGTGTAACTGGATGCATTTGAGAGTTTTAAGTATTCTGCAACTCTATGGGGAATTTTTGCAAAACTGTTGATGCCAGCTGGTTGTATTGTGCACTTATCGCAATTAAAGTAAATGAAGAATCTATTGTGTTTTACTTGTTTGAGTCTCAATTGTAAATACTTATAATAAATTTCATATCCGTTGCACTCCGATCCTACGGTAAATACACGTTTCTTTTTGGTTTTGATATCGTGTAAAGTTATAACCAAAATTTTCCCCATTTCTTCTATACCTTTAGTAGTTAAATTGCACAAATCTGCACGCCAACATGCCCCATTTAAACCAAATATTAGTACCGCTTTCATTAAGATTTTATCGTCTGGATCTTCTTTTAAAAACATAGTAATGTTATCTATTGTTTTCGAATTCTTTGCTTCGTATTTGACGTTTTAAAAAGGCAAGTAGCTTCTTATGTTGTCATTTATCCATATTTTCGTTTATTTGTATAGTACTTATCAACATGGAATATTTAGACCATAAACTGGACGCCTTAAGGGCCCCATATTCTTTAAATAGTGTTTTCCGCAAAGGCAAATAATTTCAAACATTTATTAACTGAATAATCTAAAGCTTATCAAATAATAGGAATGTTATGTCATGCCACCTGAGTATTTTCAAAGACGCCGCAGTAAAACGAATAAACAGGTGCAAAAAACGATCAAACCATCAAGGTTTTAGGTACTGAAATCTACGAAAATACTAACTTTTTTATATATAACTCCACATGTAAATATTCTTATAACATTTACTTGCTTAGTCCTACATATAAAATTGTTTACTTTTATTTATAAGTACGTGAAAATAATTCTTAAAATGTGGGGTTAGGATAACAGCAAACGCATGTTTTACAAACGCTTTTTTTTTAGTTATTATTTTATTTGAGTAAATTTAAATGGTAACAATGAATAAACAAAACATCAAGGATTTTATTTTTGTGCTTACTTTTGTTCTACACGTTTTACTTTT
>NW_019416387.1:208672-217947 GCF_000390285.2 Anoplophora glabripennis | reverse complement strand
AATAATAATAATATCTCTACTCCTCATTCTAACTACGAGAATTAGCCCAGAAGTCGGAGACTTGTGCGGGAGAGGAGGCGGCATATTATTATTACGCAGGCCGCATTTGCGCCCAGGAACGACTTATGTTGGTAGGCCCTAACCACCATTCAGTGCAGGAATGAGGGAAACCTGGAAAACCTCATTAATTAGGGGGGTGGTCAAATGCCAACCGGTGTCAATCTCTCACATTGACCCAAGCCAACATTCTTCCACCCTACCATACCTGCACAGAGGGCGCCAATCCTCCGTACAAGTATAGATAATCTACGGTCACCGGCCGCGGAATTCGAAACCCGGGCAGTTCGACACATCGATTTAAGTACTGACGCCTTAAACCGTGCGGCTATCGACCAAATTTTAAAGGAAGTAAGGGAGAAAATGCTAGTTGATAAGCAAAAAGCCAAACCTTTTTCCAACAATTTCCTTCATTAAAATCATTAATGAAAACGAAGAGCAGGAAAAAGCACGGAAGCCATGTTGTGACGTCATTCCACACGTTAGCAGTTGGCTCACTTGATTGGGTCTCACATACATCATTATTGTCCTTTTTCTCATGTAATGACATAACGTAATGTTGCTATTTTTGTTAGATATGTCTGTAGGTGAGAACTACTGTATACTAACAGACCTAATTAAAATAGAAACATCATTACAGACTTTAATAAGAAAAAAAACTCTTTTGTAAGAAGAGAACAAGCACCAATATGTAAATTGTTCAGGAAAGGAAAAAGAATTAAGTTGGTGTATGACAGATGTGTTTCTACTAAACATCTATAAATCAAATTAAATTTGCTATTAATATTTTTTAATGTTTTTTTTATTTATTTATGTTCAAATACGAAATACTTATGTGGTTTAATTTTTTTAAATTTTCTAGCATATTTGATTATCTGTCATTAATAGAACCCAGATATGGGTTTCAAATCAAATCGTAAAGGTGACAGACATATTGAACTGTTTAATATTGATTTCTTATGTTTATCATATTTAGGTATGTTTTATTAGTTTCAGTTTGGAATGCTGTTAATTTAAATAAAGTTCTAAATTAATTTCATTTATTTAAATTAGATTAAGTAAATTTAGATAACGTTTAACCAAAACGCTTACCAAAGTCGATATTTCAAAACACACGTTTTTTTAAGAATGCCAAGCCTTGAAAATAACGCAGACAAAATTATTCGGATCATATAGGTATATAAAAAAGTTAATATATCTCAAAACTAAGCTAAATACATAAAGTTATGGCTGTATGGTATAATAGTAATCTTATCTAATCGTAAGTCCCATTATTTTCGACCAAAAAAAATGTATGTGGTTAAGGGCTTCGACAACTTTTTTTGTAACACTCTGTATATCATTAGAAGGCAAAAAGATAAATATTCAAATATTCAATACAAACAAAAATATCAAACATTAGATTGGACAATTGAATTTGTTTTGAAAATCGATCTCGAGAACGTGCCATCACTTTTTTCATTTTAGTAGTTTCTGATATCCCATCAAATTTAGCTCACGCGATATTTCGATCTCAAACCTCTGATATGACATACACGAGAAGCTATTTTTAGAAGCAGAACAATTAGTACAATTTAGGTAACATTTTTTTTAGTAAAACCTACTTAGAAACATTAACACAGAAGTGGGACAAATATTAGAACTGTTAAAGACGTGTACACACTAAAAATTACTTCTAAAAAGTAGCTTTTCGACCCCTTACGAACACATTATGCTTTTCTCGGTCTGCACGCTCTTTAAACCCAAATTTTCGAAGCGACAAACGCGGTGGCATCCGGACCGTTGCAACACAATGAATTTCAATCTTTTGTTTGGTTTTTAAAGCCCTGTGTGCCCTGCATATGCTATTTATAGACCGAAACTATATACTAGCTTCACGCGATAATGTCTGTGCGACCCAGGTAGAGCCACAATTGCAGTCCCAGGCAGAGTGCAAGGCCTCCTGCAATGCCCGATCGATATAGGTACCAGAACTCTAGCAAGAGGGGCTGCATCCCATGTAAACTGGGCAACAATTGAAATCAAATTGGAAATTGAAAATTACCAGTAGTTTGCAAATATTCCATAAGTAAGGTTAAAATTGCATCTTGGGTGTATTTGCCTCCCTGGAGACAATATTGCATATTCAAAATAATGACACATTTGTCCAAATATCCTCATATTTAAGAGTTTTTCGATAATTTTTGTAAAATTTATCATGAGAAACAGGTGTCTATAGGTATAAAAATAGTTTCTTTTTCATTATCGGCATTTTAAAAAATCGGTAGCATTCTAGTATTTTTGAAAAATGAAGGATAACATACGTTATTTATAAAGTCCGTACAATATTTGTGGAGATAGAATTCCAAGAAACGAATAAGCCAATAAAGTTCCGTTATCGGAACTACTGTAACAATTTACAGCGTCATGGGTATGCGCTATTTTCAGAATATTGAAATATAATTATAATAAACAGGATACTCTTCGACTGGGAATTAAATTCCTTTCCTTTATTTTTCACGTCCATTGATTTATTTAAATACTGAAAATGCACAGGACGATACACGACTTCGTATAGTCTTTCCGAAGTCAGTTGAACATGTTGTATAAAAACGCCTAGCAATAATATTTAATAAGTTAAGGTAAAAAGTTATAATAATTTGTATATAATGTGTAGAAAATTTCTATTATATGTTCATTTGGCCAAAAACATATTTAATTATTTATGTCCTCAAACAATTTTATTATATTGGTGGTAAATTTCGTTTTGTTCCGTTTCAAAAGGTCTCCAAAATGCCATGTTGTAATAATATTACTAAACAAAATATCCCTCTTATTTCTCCCTTTGGCATTTGTAATATGAATGATTAATAGAAGATGCCTATAATAAATTAAAATTGCCTGAATCACACCAAATTCCACATTGCTGCACTGCGTTGCTAGGCCATTTGTTGACTGAATTTATGGTCACGTTGCCCAGTGCGGCTGTGTTTGTGCCCCGTTTGCCCGCGCGCTAATTATTCAACTGAGCGACCAGATCTGTATATAGGTATGGCTTAATAAATATGGGAACAAGTTTTTCAAATATTTCAATGCCAATTTGCTACGTCAGCGACCGAACCTGGCACATGCTGCTAACCTCTTGGTTCTTCAATTGATATCGCAAAGACTATAACTGCACACAGTATGCACTGTAAGCTGGTTTGGTAAACGCCACCCCGCCAATGTGTTTCTGCCGCGGGTGTCGAATGCAGTTAATTCCAAGAAAGTAACGTCTTCTTGAAATTCTTTCTCGGGAAATATCGTACGGACTGTACAGGGTGATTCGCAATATTTTGACCCCCCCCCCATTAGCTTTTTTGTGAAATGTGAAATACAAAAGTTGCACGATTTTTTATGAATTTTTCTGAAGTGATGGTCGAAAAACAAATGAAGTCCAAACAAAATGGCCGCGGATGTTAACTTTGTTAATTTAAATGGAACACCCTATATATTTTTACATATTTGAATACGTCATATACGGTTTGTTGGGTCCATCTCTAACAATAAGCGAAATACTATTAAAAAAGAAAAGAATGTTTTTTATTAAGAGAATAAGTTATCTTGTAATTGTTAGACCTCTTTCAGGCACTTCTGCCTTTTTCCAATTACGTATGGTCCAAAATGCGTAGGTATAAGTATTCCAACTAAATCTCACCAATTAGGCCGTGAGAGGCTTAATTACTCATGGACAATGTTATATGGTAGGCCGTGACAGTGACAGGTCATGATAATGTCATTGTTATTGATTGACAGTTTGTATTATTATTTAATTAAAATAGGTTACACAGAAGTAGAAAACTGAAATATTATTAGGAATTAAAATGAAGTATGGAGAAGATCTTTACTCTATTTTAATTCCTATAATATTTCAATTGTGTAACCCATTTTAATTAAATAATATTACAAACTATCGAAAACGGTTCACCTTTGAGCTATGAAACCAGAGCACATTTTTTATTCAGAATCGATTGCAGATTCAGGAAAACTTAATCAAATTACATAAAACTAGGATATGCAAAAGTTATGAAGACATAACCTTGAGGACAAGTTGACCTAGGCAGCTCCTGGCGTCAGATCGAAATTAGCACCATGTAGTTTTAAGGACCTTTAATAGATGTACACTTCTCCCAAAAATTACTTAAATCCCTGAAAGAGTTTTTGAGTTATTGCGGACAGTTGTTATTATTTTTTTCTAAACAACACCCTGTAACTCAGTGAGAGCAGACAAATATTTTATAAGAATTTTGATCTTATTTTGGTCTGGCTTACCCCCTGGTAAATTTTTGTACACTGACACTGGGACACCCTGTAGAATCATTTTTGTTGCAAAATCAACAAGAAACAAGATATATACAAACATTGGTTTCATGTTATTTTTTTCTTTAAATAGCAGCGCCAACAGCAAAGATGCGAGGTGGCAAAATAAAAAATTGAAAAAAAACAGTTCAAAATACATATCACCAAATATCAAAACTTCCGCAAATTTTTCCAGGTAAATTCACGTAGTTACTGGACTATAAAGTAACTATATGTTTTTGAAAAGTACAGAACAGCCTCTTTTTAAGTTAATAATGGAATGCATAAAAAAACAATATTACTAAAATCTGTAAAAAAAAGAACAGTCGTCGTTCCCAAAAATTCAACTATTTACTTTTAATTCGAATCGAATACCGCAGCATGACGTCGAAAAAAATAGCATGCACTGTAATGTCATAAATTAGATACAGGTATTTATTTCCAATTTTATTGCTGTGTTATTTGCTATTCTGGATAACAAAAGATTATACCGGAATTTCGTTATCGTTCCCGACGACACATATCTAACCGACGACGTTTCTGAATTATCACCTTATTATTTCACTAATCTTTATCATTTTCGATTATATCACATTCCCGCCTTTGCGAGAGTGAATTAACAAAACAAACTCCAGTCTACCCAGTTTCTGTTGTTTTTCCTCCAGACACGTACGTTTCGTAACAATAACAAGAATAATCCTCACGTACGTGCCTCGAAATGCTACACTTTTAGGTGAAAAGACATGCACGACTGACACAATAACATGGCTAGATAATGAATTAATCGACAAGTAATATAGGCATAAATAAATAATGATATACGGTGACACTGACGGGTTCATAACGTCTAGAACGGTAATCACTTAAAATAGATACGGCTGATAAGTCGAACGACAAGTTCAAGACTAGCAGTCCATAGAGTTTTGTTTAAATCTAGATTGAATTTTGTCTTAGGAAGGATCAAGGATCAGGACAGGTTTTGCTAAACGGGATTTGTAAAAAGATAATTAGAACAAATTGATCTTTCGTCACATTTATACAGGGTGGAATAGCGACGTTGGGGCAAACTTCCAGGGGCTAAAGAGGGTCTAAGGGGTTTCAACTATAAAAAAAGGTTGTTACATATCATATACATTCAATATAGGTAAGTAATTAATGCTTTGAAGGAACCGGACTGTATCAAATTTTGGGAAATTAATTAAAAATTCTCAAAAATACATACAGAGTGATTCAGTCATAATGTCATTAATTTTAACCAAGCATTCGACCTAATAAAGACTAAAGAAAAAAATTTACTTGACCTTAAAAAGTAAGCAAATTACCCATTAACTCCCGCTAAATCGAGGTCCTACTTCGCATCACATTTGCTAACCAGAAAAGCGCCGGCGGACCACAGAGCGTTCGAACATTGAAGCGAAACAGCTGATTTCCCCAGTCGTCTTATATTTTGCAAATGGTTTTAAAATCAAGTTCAATGGATCCAAACTATTAACAAAGTGCTATGGGCGGATGAGTGTTGTTTCAGTCGTACTGGCATTTCAAATAGGTAGGTACCATACTACTCTTTGAAAAGCAATAAGTCGCTAGGTATACGTTCTACAAACTGAATAATTAATTAAACATAATAAACTAAAAACTCATATTCAAATATAAAACATAGTGAAAACGTTAATAATATTAAAAATACTAAATTGTAATATAATAACATTCGAAAACAATTATTATCGTTAACAAAGAAATAATACTTGTTTATATTTAAAATGTAAAGAACATCTTATTCGTTTATGTGTCTAGGTAAAAAGATCTGTTTACTTAGAAAATGATTTTTTTCAGCGTAAATATGCATTTTAAAATTTTTTTGATCGCGTATCCGTATTCTACTCGATTTTCCCTATCTTTCCTTAAAGTTAATAACATTATTACTGAATCACCCTGTATATTCCATTATTAGCTTTCACATGGTTTTTTGATTGATAAGAATTTTTTAATTTTGATAATATATTTCTTTTAATTTGTTTAAGTTAGTTTAATACCTTGATTGAAAACTATCCGTTTTTTTATTCGTTTTGACGAGTGAAATTAACCCTAAAGGTTTGTCGCAACATCATTGTTACATCCTGTATATTTTTGGAGAACTTATTATTTAGTCGAATTGAACAAAGAAAAAGTATTGCTTTAGGCAAGCAAGACTGCAATCATCAACTCCTAGTTGTATGCACAAGTATATTTAAGCGAAACACCTTATAGAGTCTTAGAAGGCAACTGAATCCAGTGGCGTGCGGACACAAATTTTTGGCTGTGAATTTGGTGCCGACAAATATACAGGCTGATTCAGTACAAAGAGTTTAGGGGCGTATTTTTGTCAAAATAAGCCTTTTTTTCTATAAACGTGAGTCCAAAATAAATTTTTAAATTTTTCACCGTAAATAATTATAAATTTTGGAAATATGGTGTACAATTAACTCTTCATCAGCCAGTATCTCGGAAACGGTTGGTCTAAGAGATTTCGATCAAGTATACCTTTTTTGTTTAAAATTGATAGGTAAATAAACACACTAATACGAAACGTCAATGTACAGGCTAGCAAAAAAGTTAGGGCTAATTTGATTCAAGCGCATCCTTATAGGTGGTGCTCTCTATAAGCAGCGTCCAAAACAATGGCATATGTATTTAAATTTAGCATCTTTAAAACCACCGTACCCCAAGTTTTATGTGAATAAAATAAAAAATTTTAACACCCTGTAGGTCGAAAACATTTGTGGACCCACGTTTATAGGAAAAAAAAGTCTTATTTTGACTTTAAAAATACGCCGTTAAATTCTTTGTACTGAATTTTTTTATTCAGCCTGTATTTTACCTACGATCGTGTCAAAAGTGACAATACTTTTAACATAATTTCCAATAGAAAATAATCCCTCTAATCCAAAAAATCATATACGGCATTGATCATTACGGCAATTAATTTAATTTAATTTAATTTCGTCCAAGAATAAGCAAATACCAGATTTGTTCCTACGATAAAAAATTTTGATATAAATAAGTTCGATATGGGCTAGCCTCATCTGCTCAATTACTTGTATAGTCAGTACGATATTTTTTGAGATAGAATTCCAGAGACACTTACGAAGAAACACGGCTTCGTAACTGAAAACACAGTATGCACTGCAAGCTGCTACGGTAAACGCCACGCTGCCAATGTCTTTCGAATGCGGTTAATTCTAAGAAAGTAACGCAAGGGTCTTCTTGGAATTCCGTCGCAGCAAATATCGTACGGACTGTGCATGTCTTATTGGAAGATACATTCCTTAATTCGATGATGATTATTCTTGATTATACAGGGTGTGCCATTTAACACTCCCGCTACCAATATCTTCGAAATGAAGAAATTTATTTTAGTTCCGGAAACTGGAGTTGTTAGGTCCTTCGAATAGCTCCAAATTGCAGTTCGAATTGTTAGTTGAAATCTTTCTGTATAGATGGTGTGGAGATATTAAAAAAAAAAATTGATACCTGGAACGTGGAAATGCGGTCCATATGAAAGATCGTTAAATTTTGAGTAATTTTTGTAATATAAAGTTTTTCCCAATTTTCAATTGTTTTCGAGACATGTCGACTTCAATATGCAATATATGATGTAACAGGAAAATCTATTACTTTATTTAAGCTTTATTCAAACCACATACTAAATAACAAACAATAAATTATAAAAAAACAAATGATCAACTACAGAAAAAAAAAGTACAATGGTAAATCTCATAAGGGACGGTTGGTATTTTATCAAATATTATTAAAACACATATTTTTATTTGTTTTTTATAATTTATGTTTGTTTGTGTTGTTGTGTGAATAAAGCCATTATAACAATAATTTAAAAGAATATTTGTCTCCGTGTGACTTTAATAAAATAATAGATTTTCCTGTTACCTACATCATAGATTACATGTTGAACTCGAAATATCTCAATTTAAGAATAATATTTTTGAAAACAATTCAGATTTTTGCCTATTGTAGACCAGTACATCAGTAGCGGCAAAGGTATTGTTGATGACTTTTAGGCTTTCAGCTATTGTTTATGCCACGATATTCTGACAACCTAATAATTTTAATACAAATTGAAACCTTTTAATTTATTTTAATGTCGCGCCACAGTAATCACAGTATTTCATTATAGGAATAGGAACAGACATATCGATAAAACCAAGCCGGTAAAGTAAACACCATTCAGAACCAAAATAGGAACTATAACTACATCAACAATTTCTATATTTAGCTATAAAAAAGTTTCCACTGCCATGAAGTTAGATAACCAAATATATTATTACTTTAAATGCATTAAAATGTAAATAGACTAGGCGGTATCTGTTTTGGTTTGGGTGAATCGTATATCCACGGAGATTTTTGGCTTTTTGGCTTTCAAATATCACTAGAAATGAAAATTTTTCTATGCGCATAAAAAAAAACGTGGGCTTAACTTTTGGCGGCACAATATGTTAAAAAAATTCTAAAAATGTCAAATTTTGCTTCCTATTTAATTATGTATCTTTAAGAAAATCGTACGGGTGGCGGTGGCGGGGGAAGAAGAGAGCGCGGCCGCTTCGGCCTGCTCGAAATTGAATAGGCGAGTTCAAAACCGCGATGCGCTTAAAAATTTTTAATATATTACCTTCTAGAGGTCCGATTTTGATGATTTTTTTTTAATTTTAGCGTATTTTCAAATGCCTATTGTTAATAATTATTGGTCTTTCAACAGTCCGATAATTATTTATCTTTAAACTTCCTTTATTTATCAACTTTATTTTTCTATTGTATCAAAGGTAAGTGCATAAACTTATATACTGTTTATCAAAGATCAAAAACAAATTTATTTAAATATTCTAAAATTGTTTAAACAACAATTATTT
>NW_019416387.1:187718-208208 GCF_000390285.2 Anoplophora glabripennis | reverse complement strand
TTTTAAACCCCATTTTTGGCGATTTTTTCGATTTTTACAATAATCATGATTCATTCGATTTGTAACTAGTCATGTTTTGTAAAAAATTTAATTACAAACATTTTTTTCCTCTTCCATTTTCGCCTAAAATCAACTCTTGAAAAGATACATAATTAAATAGGAAGAAAAATATGACATGTTTCGAATTTTTTTAACATATTGTGCCACCAAAAGTTAAGCCCACGTTTTTTTTTATGCGCATAGAAAAATTTTCATTTCTAGTGATATTTGAAAACCAAAAAGCCAAAAATCTCCGTGGATATACGATTCACCCAAATATGGCTTTTTGAAACAGATACCGTCTGGACTAAAAGGATTTGAAAATAAGACAGTAATGTGTAAGTAATTTAGCTTTTAATTAGAAGTTTAATTTGTCGTTAAACTCGCGCGCATGTAGGTCGGCAATTTGACAACGGGTAATTTTTTATTGTTTTTTGTTTCTCATGTAAACTTTCACGTACTGCCAGTAGTGCGGGGAATGATAGTAAAAAGCTGACCAACAGTCGCACAGTAGGCATGTCTCGCTTACACAACGTTATTACATAACGGACGGTTACATCCTAGGCTTTTGTCAGCACCGAATGGTAATAGTAGGCGTTTATCGCATGCCTTTGTTTCGACGTTCCGAATCATCGTTGCGTAATCGCGGTGGCCTTTGGAATCAAACGAAACGTAACTACCTGGCGATCGAGGTTGGCCATGTACAAAACAAACTGGTGCGGAGCTTAATCTGTCAGTCTATTTTTAGAGGTGGGCAGGGCGAGTGGAAAAAGCTGCGTCTAATGGCAGATTACTTTGATGACACCCAGTATTACTTTACATGGCACATTGTATTTAATATACTATAGTTTTCACTTGTTTCGAATTCAATCGTCGAAACTGTCCACTTCTTCAAACACCCTAAGCCGCAGCAAAAGACATCTGAAGAGTTCGATGCTGTTAGCTGAGTGGGCGTCTACGACATTTGTGGTATGCCCAATATTTCAGTCCAGTTTTGAATTTTTCCGCTAAAACGCCAGAAATGCTAAGAAATTCGAGCTAGGACTCGAGACCGAGTTGTCTTATATAAATGTCGAACAGCCAGATTCCGTGATAGTAAAGTCAACAGTTATGAATCACCTGAATCTGGAGGAACTAGATTTTAGGACATGAACCGAACAGCAGTCTCCGAGAATTCGCGGAGCCATCCGGAAGAGAGATTGAACGTCGACTCTGGAACATTACAGTTCAATAACCAGAGCGGAAGTCTCTGGCTAGTGTGAGCACACGATCTGAATTCAAGCGTATTAATTGCTTTTCAATATCTCGAAGTCGTCCTTGCCTCTTTAGAGGGAAATAAATTCCAGGGCGTACTGAGGGTTTTACACGACAGGTCCAAAAATGTATACAGGGTGCTCCGAATTTTATGCAGGAAACTTCGAGGGTAGATAGATCTCTTTAAAATAATAGGAGTTTGCCTTATAAACATAGGTCCGGAACGGCCTCGTTTTAGAGATACAGGGTGTTGAAGTTGTTAAAAAAAATTGATTTTTTGTTTATATCTCCGGAATCTATCAACCGATTTCAATATAATTTAGTACAGATAATGTATGATAGTAGGCCTTGTATTCCCTAAAATATGAGCTCTAAAGGTCCAACCAGTGGTGTACAACTGGACAGGGTCACCCCTTTTTTATAAAAAAAACCTACGCCACTGTATTTTTTACAAGCTGTTGTACCGAATTTATATTCTAATGCACAAAATACGTAAAAAAGGTAACTTGAATTTTTTCCCTAAAGTTCACCGTTCTCAAGTTATTCATACCAATACAATCCCCTTGTGGCAGACACTTCTAACCATAATATTACAAGAATATTTATGTTTATGCTTAAAAGTAAGTGCAATTTGTAAGCACATCAACAAAATTCTTTACACTCATCGCTTTCATCTTTTTGGATTAAAACAATATTTGGAAAATCACGACAAAGGAATGAAAGGCACAGAAATGAAATTTTAAAAGCATTTGACGACGATCCTCGGCTAAGTACACGAAGAACGTCTCGGCAACTTGGGGTGAGTAAATTGAAAATTTGAAAAGTTCTACGTAAGGATGGCAGAAATCCGTACCATTTACAACCTGT
Source organism: Anoplophora glabripennis (assembly GCF_000390285.2). NCBI lineage: Eukaryota > Metazoa > Arthropoda > Insecta > Coleoptera > Cerambycidae > Anoplophora > Anoplophora glabripennis. The sequence continues at coordinate 206,048 of NW_019416387.1, read as the reverse complement.
GCAAAATTTACTTCCGGGAGATGCAAAGAGACGCCTGAATTTGTATCAGTAGTTGTTTGAATTCTTACCAGAAATACTTTGGACCGATGAGGCTACGTTCACAAGGCGAGGGGTAGTGAATTTTCACAATCTGGATATTTGGTCACAAGAAAATCCTCATGAAATTCGGAGTCATTTCTAAACTTTCTAGAAAACCATCTATTTGAATTATTAGAGGATGTTCCATTAAATATACGACAAAATAGCTGGATACAAATGGATGGTGCTCCTGCGCATTTTAGGAGAATAATACAAGAATGGCTTAATGAAAATTATATGAGATGATGGATAGGTAGAAGACCAAATGCCAATGTCAACCATAATGGTGCAGAGGGTCCAGTGTCTTGGCCAGCCAGATCGCCAGATCTAAACTCCCTGGACTTCTATGTTTGGGGTGACCTACCTGAAAAGTTTACTCTACTCCAATAGATACTAGACCACAACTACTGCAGCGAATAGAAGACGGGTGTAATGAATTAAAAGAAAACCACCACATGATATTAGCTTCAATTAGTTCCATTAATAGAAGATGTCAGAAATGTATCGATGTGGGTGGTTCGCATTTTAAACAATTGCTGTAAATACGTAACGTTAATTTTGTTTCTTGTTTAGTTGTTGTTGCTTGGTAAATGTATTTTTATTATTATTTTGATTTAAATTGTTCTTATTTGTAAAGATAATGCCTCCAGGGAAAACTAAAACACACCAGGAACACTACCTCACAAGTGATGTGGAAAGAATTTTGTTGATGTGCTTACAAATTGCACTTACTTTTAAGCATAAACATAAATATTTTTGTAATATTATGATTTGAAGTGTCTGCCACAAGGGGATTGTATTTGTATGAATAACTTGAAAATGGTGAACCTTAGGGAAAAAATTCAAGTCACCTTTTTTACGTATTTAGTGCATTAGAATATAAATCCGTTACAATAACTTGTAAAAAATACAGTGGCGTAGGTTTTTTTTATAAAAAGGGGGTGACCCCTGTCCAGTTGTACACCACTGGTTAAACCTTTAGAGCTCATATTTTAGGGAATGCAAGGCCTACTATCGTACATTATTTGTACCAAATTTTATTGAGATTGGTTAATACATTCCTGAGATATAAACAAAAAATATATTTTTATAACAACTTCAACACCCTGTATCTCTAAAACGAGGCCGTTCCAAACCTATGTTTATAAGGCAAACTCGTATTATTTTAAAGAGATCTATCTGTCCTCGAAGTTTCCTGCATAAAATTCGGACCACCTTGTATACATTTTTTTTCCAGATTTCTAATCCCTACCTTAATCACAGCCCTAGAGCTTCGGGAAAAAAATATTCAGTAGTAAATAGACCAAGAGAAATCACAGGAAATAGTTTTCAAGTTCGTAGCTCGGCCGCTAGGGGGCGCAATCTACATGCCAAAACAGAATTGAATTTTTCTTAGAAATGTTTCCTATTCAGGTATATTAAATACTTAGTACAAATATGGATAGCCGTATTCATTGCGCATAACTTCTAGCCCCTAATGTCTGATCAGAAAAATGCATTTTTTTAAAGATTGGCTCATTAAAACCCCATAGTGTTATACCTTGTTGGAAAGGTTTTTTTCATGCTTTATCTCGTAGTGAATGCGTAATATCATTTACCTCAATACGGAATCCTATAAATGGCGTTATTTCAAAAGAATGCCGTTTTATCTATGTTTCTCAAAAATTTTAAATGCAATGCTATAGTTTTCTTTACATAAATGAATTCAGCACAAAAAATTAATGAATATAGGACAAGTTTGAAATGTAACAAATGTGTGGTTTAACTGGTATTGTCTATTTATTTATTTATTCAAGATTAGGTTGTTTCACGTTTCCTTAAAAAAGTGAAATAGCAGGATAAAACTTTTTATAGGTTAGTTTGAAGAACACAAAAATAGCTACATTTTGATGCTAAAAAGGGTTCGATATCTTTTTTATCAAGATATTCCCAAATTAGTGAGCAAAAAATAAATAATGAAAATGAATTGAGCAACACGACGCTAACGAAAAGACATTTAATTACCAAAACAAAATGGGTTTATAAAGGAACCTAAGAAAATAGTTTCAAACTGTTACTCCGGAAAATACGAGATAGCTAAAATTCCAAGATACCAATACCAGTATTCCAAGGTAAGATACTGAGCCAACAGAGTTAGGAACATAACGTGGGTTTAGGTAGGTTCTTTTATAAACGCATTTTGTTTTGATAATTAAATGTCTTTTCGTTAGCGTCGCGTTGCTCAATTCATTATCATTATTTATTTTTTGCTCACTAATTGGCGAATAATTTGATAACAAAAAGAGATATCAAACCCTTTTTGGCATCAAAATGTAGCTAGTATTCTAGTACTCTTCAAACTAACCTATGAAAAGTTTTATCTTGCTATTTTACTTTTTTAAGAAAACATGACACAACCTAAACTTGGATAAATAGCGCCAATAAATAACTAAATAGGCTATACCATTTAAACAACACTTTCAAATTTGTGCTATAGGTATTTATCAATTTTTTATGCTGAATTCATTTGTGTAAAAAAATATACCATTGCATTTAAAATTTTTGAGAAAAATCTATAAACGGCATTCTTTGAAAATAACACCATTTATAGGTTTCTATATTGAGGTAAATGACATTACGCATTCACCACGAGATAAAGCATGAAAAGACCTTTCCAACGAGATATAACACTATGGGGTTTTGATGAGCCAATCCTTAAAAAAATACATTTTTCTGAACAAACATTAGAGGTTACCCCCACCCTTTCTGTCAGGAGATAAAACAAAATGTCAATAACAAAAGTTATGCGCAATGAATCCGACTATGCAAGTTTGTACTATTTAATGTACCTGAATAGAAAACATTTCTAAGAAAAATTCAACTCTATGTTTTGATGAAGATTGCGCCCCCTGGCGGCCGAGCTACGAACTTCAAAATTGTTTCCAGTGATTTCTCTTGGTCGATTTATTAAAGAAAATTTTTTTCCCGAAGCCCTAGGGCCTATACTATCCCTAGTATCGTACTTCGCCGACCTTATTAGTGAGACACCCTGTGTATTTAGGGTTTCACAATTTTTTTCAATTCTCATTATCAAACCAAAAACTATAAAAATGGTAAACTAAAAATTTCCTTAAAATTGTGCAGTATTCTCTGTTTCCATGTAACTTTTGAAATAATCCCGGAAGACGATAAAATCGAAAATGAAAACATTAACAAAGAAATAAAAATATAACATTCACGATTTGTTTAATACACGCCAATTCTCTATTAAACTGTTTATTTCACAATTTTGATTTTTTTTTTGTAAATGCAGATGTCAATCTACCTAATGCAAAATATTAATCAAAATATATAGGGTGTTCCAATACTGAAAATAAAAATACTGAAAGAGGTTCTTATAGCACTTTCTCGATAGACCCAACTTACTGACAAGGATCAAATTTCAGTTTAAATAGAATAGAATTTCAACTTATACTGTTAAACTAGAGACTTCTGGGATTAAACTAAAAAGATTTAGACCAACTGACTTATACAGGGTGTCCCAAAAGTGACGCCCGTCCTTCTAAAATTTGATTAAAGAGACAAAAACGAATTGAAAATCAAGAGTCGAAACTTTTCCGATTGTTTTCCGTTGTTGAGTTATTCAAAAAAGTTTTCAAAAAACTAAAAAAGTGAAAATCCTTTTTTTGTCTCAAAACTGAGGTATGTGCTTATGGGAACCAAGACATATTATTTATAACGAATAGTAGATAGGTATAGTTTTCGTTTGTCGGTTGTACCTGGGTGTAAGGAATTATTTTAACCTGAAAAGGATAGAGAAAAACATTTTTATAATAAAATATCTAAAACCATAATGTGCTTAAATAATAGAAATTATTTTTACAAAAGGTGTTCAAATAAGTTGCCTTCTACTTCAAGACAAAGTTTATCACGATTCAACATTGAAGCATGAACTCTGTAGCATCTCTTGGTCTATTAACGCGACAGCAGCGTATATACGGACTATAAATCTTTTCTTTTAAATAATCCCAAAAGAAAAATCTAGGGGATTCACATCTGGTGATCCAGGAGGCCGTGGTCCACCTCTTCCGATCCATCTGTCTCAGAAGTTTTGATTCAGATAATTTTATATTCGTAAACCACAGTCTAACTGCTAACGGAACGTCATGCAGCAATGACAATGGTAAGTTTTCATTTAAAAACATACAGCTGCAGCAAATACAGCTTTGAACTACATAAATATTTAATAACCCAGCCCAAATGTTTATTTTTAGTTTTTTGATTAATTTTTTGAATAACTCGGAAAATTTTCCACTCTTGATTTTCGATTTGTTTTTGTCCCCTTAATCAAAACCCATAAGGACGGGCGTCACTTTTAGGACACCCTATATACAAAAGTCGACGATTCTTTAATATCACTCTAAAACTGTTTTAGTCGTAGACTTTCTATTTGATGCAAGTCTTTGTTTATTTGGCTTTATATCTGTTGAATACGTAAGAAAATAAAATACAGAGTGAATTTTTCTTGCGGTCCCTTTCCCGTTGAATAACCATTTTTGTTCGCACACCTATGACCAACGAAACCAATTTTTTTTAATGCAAGGTTGAGTTTTTAAACACTTTTTTATTTAATATTTATATCTGCCGCGGATTTAGAATAAAATAAATAGTAAAAAAACTAGCAGTGCAAACAAGTAATCGTGAATTTGTAAGATTTAAAACCAGGGTCCTCATGGGGTGCATCCAGTGGTATTAGGCTGACAAACTAGAGAGTGGACGAAATTTCTAAGCACAGCAACCAACCAAAATGGAGAAAGAAAAAACCGCCGAAGGTAAGAGTTCCGGATACGCTGGATTTTGATTTAAATGGCAGTCTTATCCAAAATGGAGGTATGAGAAAAATAAATACATGACAATGCCTACATATGAATCCACTTGAATTTTTCCTACATAGCCGGTTGCTAGAAATAATAAACTGTTTTAATCGTTACAGACTGTTGTCCTTGTTTTTTGACCTGTGATACTATGAAAATTCATACTATTAACTATATAAGTGCTATTTCTTCAAAGTGCTTATCTCATACATCAGCAAAAAACACAATTTTGGGTAATAGAGGGCGTAGACGGCTTCCCACCTGCGGCAACATCATCTAATGTAAAAATCCACTTTGGGTGATATATTACAACTTGTCTGCTCTATTGTATTTGCGAATCGCACTGATCGTGAGTCACTAAAATAACAAAAAAATCCAAGGTCAAAAGCATAGGTTCGGATTGCTGAAAAAAGTAAAACGTAGTAGCACAGAGTGACGTAACTGGGATATTCCATTGTTTTAGCAACTAGATTATTTTGATACGCGATTATGTCATGCGTTACCGCCCTGTATATCGAAACCTGACGCCAAATTCACACGAAGCGCGATAAATGCTGGATTCTCTTTTTGTTTTTTTTCTACTGATCCGGAGAATCGTGCTGTGAGACGTGGGCAAGTCGGAAATATTCCCGCCTTTGAAACAGGAACGATTCGTCCAAAGTAAACATCATTCAATGCTAATTGGGAAACATTTTGATACTCGTGGCGACCTTCCCCGAAATTCGCGTTGTTTATTTTGAACGATTCCACATTTCATCAATTGGCAGGCGGTTCAATCAACTCAACCGTGAAGAAAGCAGCGGCGTATCGAGCGAACTACTTGCACCAACTAGTTCTTATTAAAATACATTTGCATAGATTTAAATGTGGAATTTTGAATAACAGTCTAATTGGAAGATTGTTGGAATCAATAGTGGACTTGTGTCAATCCACTTAAGGATAGTCTGAAATTGTTTATTTCTGAGAAAGTTTGTCTTTGTCTCCTTGGATATTTTTACTTGTGAAAAATTTTAAAAAATGAAAAAAAATCCTTGTGGCAAAAGGATCGGTAACGAGTGTAAATTCTATTTCTATAAATAGTGACTGTTCATAGAAATAGCCTTTTGCTTGACTGGCAGAGAGCGGCCTGCCATTTCACAGGTACTATCAAAGCAAGATCTATACTGCGGACTAATGCTCCAGACCAATTATACCAACAATATCTAATAAGCAGCTAAAATCCTTCATTATGGTTCATCGTTCATTCTTAATTAAAATGAGCCTAAATAAATCGCTAACTACATTCGTGATTTTTCTCATTAAATGCTTTACTGAAAATAAACTATGATGCAGTAATTCATTTAATTAATAAACACATATATTATCCCAAGGGCTACGCCACTGGCTAAGGCCACCTGAAACTATATGAAAAAACTGATGTCTGGTGTTATTAAGCAATTTTCTGTATATACACGTGTAGAATCAGGGTTCACTAATGAAGATAATAAACAGACACAAGATTTATAGCCAGAAAATATTTGGATTCCTGTTGATTTCGTTTTGACTAATGCAGATAATTATTTGAAGGAAATCTCTTGTTTGTGGTTGGCATAGTTTTATTGTACAAACGATTGTGTTTTAATGCATATTCATTTACCGAAACTACTAAAAATAAATTCTATGGCAGTAAATGTGGTTGTACGAGGCAGCAAAATAATAACGAAAAGTAGGTCTAAATTTACTTTATTTAACATAACAAAGTTGTTAAAATGCATTTATTTTTAGTTTGTTATTTTTATTAGGATCATGTTTTTCGTCAAATGTACAAAATAGCACCATATTATATATGAAATATTTACTTTGCACTTAGTTGGCTTCATAAAAAATAATAGTCATGTTATTACAACGCTTTATTTCATTTGGAATTTCTATAATTATTGCGTCAAATATTTGTTTTATTATTGCATAGTTATTTCTTGGTTGTTTACTTCCCAAAATGTGAACTTTTGAATCAATATCGAATGTAAACCTAAACAAAAACATTGTTAAAATTTCTGTCGCTAAAACGTCTAATGAAATCTGTACTTGTAATATCGGTTTTCGGGCAAAATTATACTGAGAAAAAAATGCTTGAAACTAATAGAGATCTTTAGTTTTTCAAAAATACAGCGTGAGTCATTAATAATGGTACACAGCTTAATGGCAGATTTTGTTAACGTCAAAATATAGCGATTGAGCCAAACATGCCTTAATCAATTATTGCTCCTTTCCGTTCTACAGGGTGTTAATTTTATCTATATTTTAAGTGTGTATGGACCGATTGTTTTGATATTTTGACGTTAACAATCTGCCATTGAGCTGTGTACCATTATTAATGACTCACCCTGTATACATATATTTATTGTTATTATGTATATTATATTTAGTATATCATTATTTATTTTCCAAAATTTTGTTACAATTAATTATTAACAATTCCAAATATTAGTTTTCCAGAATTAAATCATTATTTTTCTACAAAAAATGTTTTGGAGAATGTTACATTAGTGCATATCCAAGAGTTGTATAAATATCTTGGACAATATTGAATATTTGACATTAAACGCACATTACTGATTGAAATGAATCATGTAGTTCCAAACATTTCTATTATTATTATTTTATAAAATTAAATATTACTATTACTAATTAAGACACAACATCTATTCAACATATCATGTACATACATAGCAAACATTCACTCCACAAGACTAGAGGCGTGCGCATACTTAAGAGGAACCTCCCACTCTAGTCCCACCACTGTACTGCGCAAGTCTACATCTGTGCCTAGCCTAGCCAAACCGGTATTATAAGACCGGTGACGAGGTCTCCAGTAGTGAGAATCTTGTCGGTGCCTTTATAACCTCACAGTTCCTTTTAACGACGACCGAGTCGTTACTTAAATATAATTTTAACTTAAACCAAGACGTTATATAACATATCATAATACTAGAAATAGTTATATTTTTGTGTTTTATTTATTATAATTTAGTTTTGTTTGTTCTGTGTAATTTATTTAATAAATAATGTTAGGCGCCAATTTATAGTATTATAAAGATTTATTTAACATGTGAAATGTATTTAAAATATTTAAATTTTGAATTTTCCTATAGTATTCTTAAAAAATATCACAATAAATTATGTTCTATACTTACCAAGCTAGCTCTTTTTATATGTCACTTAATTTGATTTTGAATCTTTAAATGTAAATTTATTCATTATATATTTTTTTTTAAATTATTCTCAAATTATAATTTAATTATATTTAAAAAAATTTAATAATTTTAATGACAACTAGACTACTAGTGTACTTTCTGCAAATAGAGCATGTTGATATCTCAGTAGTTGGTTCTAAAGCTTTTTGAAATTAATTATGAAGAAAATGTTAATATGTAATTAATTTTGTTTATTTGCTTTTGTTAAAAAAAAATAAAATAGTATTGTTTTAATTGAGTTTGAAATTCGTATATTATAATAACAGGTTATAAATTTATAAAATCCTTCCTACTTCCCTATCTAACCTGAGCTAAATTATTGCTAATTACTTATTCTATAAACTTATAGTTTCTTGTTATCTATACTACACTTTTGTTGTCATTTTGTCTATGTTTTCCTCACTAGTAATGTCCTTCCTGTAATCTCTCTCCTGTTTTTTCTCCTTCCTTTCTTTCACTCGAACTCTCCTCTATTTTGTCTTGTTCTCCTTCTGTGTCATACTCCACTCCGTTGACTGCCACTTTCTGAATCACCTCCCTGGCTCGTACTTCTCCTTTCCTTTTTTTAAATGGCTACGACAATTCAAAATTATGTTTTACTAATCTGACAGTATTATGATTATATTGAGTTATCTGTCAGTTTAGACTTCACCCTAATTTCCTTTCTGCCAAATAACTTCTTCTTTCTTATTTCCTGACTCTCACTGTTCTTTTCTTTCCTTATTGCTTTTTAAATGTCCCACAATAACTCTGTGCTTGATTACTTTTCTTTAATACTCTTCTTCTCCTCAACGCTTGCTTTTTTCTTGGTAGTTCATATGATTTTCTTTTAATCTTCTGTATTTTATCGCACTTCTTATTTTAAACTTCTTTTAATTGCTATGATTTGTATATCTTCTAATTCCTCTTTTTACTTCTTGATTCTTCTCACTATTTATTTCTGTCTCCTTGATCACCATTTTTTTTTCTTCTCGCCGCACTCTTATATTTAATTACAATGTTTATTAATGTATCGTTCTCAATCTCAACCAATCAAATTATTTTATAATTTATACATTTTTAATTTACCATTTTTAATGCCATTTTATTCTTTTTTTTTAACTACATTACATTATTTTGTGGACACTTTTTATTCCTTTATACTGAGATTTGATTATAATATTCATATCATATCATTTTTCATCCTGCTGTCACCCAAATTATCCTTACTATTTTGTCACCATATATCCAAAATGTCATTACTTGTTGTATTTTAACTTAAATTCTATTAGATTTTATAATTAAAAACTTTACTTCAATTTCTACCTGTTATAATACATACCTATATGTACAAACAGTCCGTTGAAGTAAAATGTAAAAGAATTTGTATTCCCATGGTATTTCATGGAAACAAAATTGAATTATATTTTGCAATAATAATTTACTTTTATGTATTTTCTTATAATTTACCTACTTTTATAGTAAAAATTAAAAAAATTTTATATTTTCATCAATTTTTCTTCGATTTTTCAGATTCGCATTGAAGAAACATATGCTTTATAAAATAGGAACTAACGGTCCGCCACTGTCAGCCCTAGCAACCTGTTCACTACTTTTCTATCAAAACAATAATAACAATAACAATAATAATAATAATCAAAGCCACACGGTTATGATTGTTTCGTCAACTGAATGATGCGGTTGCTTCCCGGGCATTCAGTTTTGCTCCGTTCACATGGGCGTTCCCTTGTGCGTTCCTCTATCCTATCAGTTTACTTTTTACCAAACATGACCATATTAGGAGATGTTTATAAAAGTTATATAATGATGGTCTTTCACACACAGGCTAGAATTTAACCCTGAAAAGATAACAATTTGGTAAGTACTCTAAATATTTTTGTAACATAAACAAAAACAAGCCCTTTAACATTCCATCGACGGCGACAGTTGCTCAAGTGGCTACGAATTCACAAGCGGTGATGCCGACATATACGGAGTGTCCCAGACCACCCGTCCGCCCCTTCTAAAGTTCAAAGTACATGGTTATGAGAAAAATGCTTACTGGTTTCCAAGGGGCACGTATTGTCGTGACTTTGTCTGTGCCCTTGAAGGTTATTTTCAAGGTCAACTTAGTTTTTTTTTAATGGAAACTCTTATTTTCAATTATTCGGATTCGTAAGGAGCGGAAAATTCTACATTTAGGTGATGTATCATGTGTGGGGTCCCTTTGACCCCCCAAGGTCACGTGAACGTCAATTTTTTTTACTGAATCTTTCCACCCAAATAACTCTACAAAGTTAAGGTTTAGCGAAAAATGTGTTAGATAAACGTTGCAAAATTTTGAATCGATAATCTTGACTTTGGCGTTGAAAACAATTTTCTAGGTCATTTCAAGGTCAACTTCGATTTTTTACGTAGGAAACCTGATTCTTACTTCTGGATTTAGAAAGAGCGGAAAATTGTAGGTGCGTAACCTACAAATAAATCGGGAAAAATACCTAGGTATCTAGGTAGATACATGATACGTGACCTTGATGGGTCGAATGGACCCCAAATATGATGCATCATCTGAACGTAGAATGTTTTGCTCTTTCAGAATCCGGGGTTGAAAATAAGGGTTTCTATTTAAAAAAAAACTAAATTGACCTTGAAAATGATCTTCACAGACAAGGTCACGAAAATGTGTGCCTTTTGGAGACCATATACTTTGGATTTTAATTTTCATTAGTGTTATCAGAGAGAAATGAAATCAAATTCCTTCCCATTGACCTAAATTAGTTAAAGTTTAAGGTAGGAGGGTTAGGTTTTACTTAACGGGTCCGCTCTCACGGGGTCTAACCGAAGAACAACAAGGTCAGGACAAAGATTCCTGGCTAATTTCTGCTATCAGGTATATACACCACGACGTAACAACCCGAAAAAACATGGTACTTTAAATATACATACAGGGATGGCCAGAAGTACGGAATAAAATTTATATCTTTTAAATGAGTTAATTTTCTTAAAACGCCGAAACACGTTAACTGATTTTGATTTTTTCCCATCTTTCGGTTACATAATAATTAATTTTTCTTCAACCCCCTAACCCCCAGCTACCCCTACTTTTTTTTTTCAAATGGAAACATAAGGCATGAGGGACTCGTTGAAAAGCTTATAGAAAACTGAATCCAGCCATACCAAATAAACAAGTTTTGTTTTTTCAATAGCAAGTTTTTTTTCATTTAGAAATTGAAACAACTAGATAATTTACAAAAATAAACTGAATATCGCAAATGCTGAAAATGTTCTCCATTCACTATTTGGCATTCTCCAAGACGATAGTAAAAGCTGTCCACAGCATTCTGAATGACTTCAGCTGGTAAATTATGCATCTCCGCCCTAATCTTGTTCTTTAAATTCTCAATATTATCCGGTCTGTCCTGGTAGACTCTTTCTTTCAAATATCCCCAAAGAAAATAATCCAGGGGTGTTAAGTCGGGGGATCTTGGCGGCCATTCAACTGTACCCCGTCTACCAATCCAGCGATTTGGAAACATTTCATCTAAGTATCTTCGAACATCAATACCAAAATGTGGGGGAGCGCCATCTTGTTGGAACCAAATTCTTTCATTCGGTATATCTGGATCAATTTCATGAGGGAAAATCACAGCTAGAGCAGGTATCAGGTCAAATGTTAGGAAATCCAGGTAGCGTGCGGCAGTAAGATTTTCTTCAAAAAAGAATGGGCCCAAGATTCTGTTGTTGATGATACCTGCCCATACATTAACTTTTTGTGGATGCTGCGTATGCGATTCGCATGTCCAGTGTGGATTTTCCTGGGACCAAAAGCGATAGTTGTGCCTGTTAACCACTCCATTTAAATAAAACGTAGCTTCATCCGAAAAAAGTACGTCTCGTTGAAAACCATTATTGTCGTCACACCGTCTCATCATTTCCTCACAAAATTGTAATCGCCTATCATAATCGTCTTCCAAAAGCTCTTGGACAAGACATACCTTATAGGGGTGGTATTTCTCTTGTTTCAGAAACATTCGAATTGCAGTTCGAGAAGCATCGTGATTGCGGGCCAATGAAACAGTTGAAGTATGAGGATTTTCAACAAGTTCTAATGCAATGTCTAATTTCTTTTCTTCATTCAAAGCACGTGCCCGTCCAGTTTTGGGCAAAGTCTGTACTGTACCGTGTTCCTCAAATTTGTGAAATATTTTACTAACTGTCCCTTGCGAGATTTGGTTTTCGGGATATTTCGCATTAAATAAATCGCGCACTTCAGCCTGACTTCTTATTTTGTCTCCACATCCAAGCAATATCAAGATTTCGATGCGTTGCCTTTCCGACAATACCATTGCAATTCAGTAAATAACTTGATTTTGACACAATAGTAACGTTTCGAACTCCAATTTACAACTAAAGCGAAAAATTAACCAGAAAGCCTGGCAAGTAAGTGGTGCCAAAAAAACGCAACATAAAAAATATATCTTTTTTGCGTTAGCAGTGATAGGTACAGTTTCAAATTCTTTATTTTATTCTGTGCAAATTCATGGAGGATAACACTGAAGATAATTAAATTTTATTTCACTTGTTAAGTAGGTGTTTTATACAACCCTAAAAACCTTGCTATTGAAAAAATAAAACTTGTTTATTTGGTATGGCTGGATTCGGTTTTCTATAAGCTTTTCAACGAGCCCCCTCATGCCTTATGTTTCCATTTGAAAAAAAAGTAGGGGTAGCTGGGGGTTAGGGGGTTGAAGAAAAATTAATTATTATATAACCGAAAGATGGGAAAAAATCAAAATCAGTTAACGTGTTTCGGCGTTTTAAAAAAAATTAACTCATTCAAAAGATATGAATTTTATTCCGTACTTCTGGCCATCCCTGTATATACCGATTTGCAAGGTATAAATATTTAATTGTGCACAGTAAATATTTGATTTTAACAGTTTAAATTATTTTTTAGCTTAACTAATTATTTTTTATTTTCATTTAAATCTCCAAAGAAATCTGCAATTACCCAAATACAAATAAATTATTTAATTGGCTCTAATAAATTTTAATTCACCCAATTAAATAAATCCTTTTCTTTTATGTAATTGTCAACTAACCCAACCGAAATTCGCGACTACTACGTTCATTTGTTCGAATTCGGCCAATGTTTTCCTTTCCTTCGCCTGAAAAGTTGTGAAGCACATCATGCATAAAATTGTCTGTCATTTTGCCAAGCCAAACTCGCCGTATCCTCCGAAGACGAAAGGAAATGAAATGGCGAAAAAATAAACACGGCCCGCTCCGATCTAAAACAAATCGCGTGCTGAAACGAAAATCCCTTTCGTAAATTCGAGTCCGTCGACGAAAAACGGTAATGAATTAGAGTTTTCCCAGAATAGTCGATTCCGTGGGTATAAGACGGAGTTATAGAGTCTGGGGGTGAAGTCCTTTCATCCCGCCGTCATTTCTATTTATAGAAGCCCATTTATAATTCAGCCTCGTCTGCTTTTATCCCTTCGCACCCTTATATATCAAGATAGGATTGTCCGAATGAGCGATAATTCGCTAAAGGACCGAAAATAGCCTAAAAGATACCGCGAATTATTGATTGACACAAACCTTATGGTGAAATGTAGCTGGTGTGCCTCAAGGATCGACTTTAAGCTCCTTCCATCGCACCAGGAAAGATGTATAAATAAAAATTAACTTAGGTGTTCTTTGTAAGGTAAAATGACTACTATGAATTATAATCATTTAGAGTAAGAAAAATGTTTGCTCTATTTTCTTTGGTGTTGGTTATTTAAGACCGGAACTTTAGATTTCTAACTCTTTTTTAACTCAAAAAACAATCTATTATTAAATCGTTGCCCGATAGAAAGTAATGCATTCATATTTCATTTTTCATATCTAATTGTTTAAAAAATGAAAATTCGTAAGTTTAAACAAAAAATGCAAAAGACAAAAGACTATTTGTGTAAAAAAAGTCCTATTATTAATGTTCTGATCATAAATGAGCAACTTTTATTAAGCTACTGATGGTCTAATGCTTTAGCATTACTTTTTAAATTGGTGCGGCAGCCAACTGTACCTTTGATATCGAAACTTTGTGTTCGAAAATGCTGAAATTTATTAAAATCTCGTTGAAAAGAAACAAAAATTAAACGAATAGACGAATTACTTACTAATAGACGATATGCTTTACAAAAATTGTTCATAGTTGTTTCTATGTCCTAATAATCGTCAAAATTCATCCGTAAAAACCACCTTGCTTGTAAAATCCACTGGCAAAATTCCACACGGGACTGAAAATCATTGTTATTTAATGCCTGAACCCTTTGTACATGATAGGGGTGTAATAATTGTTCCCGTAGTACACTCCATGATTGTGGAAGTCACGTGGAACTTCAGCCAATTAGAGAAGCGCTTTACGCATGTAGCAAGTCCAAAACATTCTGGCCGTGCACGTGCACAAGATGCACAGAGTCGGCTTACATTTATGGTTAATTTTCTTAATTAAATTTCTCGTAAACAGAAGGATTTATGTCATCAATTGCTTAAAAAAAGTTGCTCATTTTCATGCTCTCTATCACCCTGTTCAAGGAACGTACCTATTTCAGAAACACCCTGTATAAAACATTTAGTGTACCTATTAAAACGGTTTGAGAAGACTTGAAGACTTTGAAGATTTTTTACTTAAAAATGCGTTTATATAGCTTTTAAATTAATAAAACCCTATAAAATATGTGCTATTACCTACCTTGCAACGTCTAAAATACATTTTTGAACATATATTTTAAAATAGTTATTAACAAAATTCTAAATCTTATAAAAAAGTATTGGTGACGCCATCCTATTCCATGGTGGCAGAAGTCCCCGCCTTAAAAAAACATGTCGATTTTGAAAATAAAAATAAAACTAACATGACAGTTAATTAAACCATCCGATACTTCATTTTTATTTACTGTTTCATTGTTTCACTTTCGATGAGCGAACTGGTGCATTTCGAAGCCGATATCTGGGTCAGTGTAATAATATATTTGTGCAATCGACCCACTTTACCGAACCTATTAATGTTATCTGCAAAGATCGCCGGGTTGGACCGATCTATATGGCCTACATTGTTGTGCGAGTATATCCTATTTTGTTTCTTACTGGCTTTTTTGAACTAGAAACGAATTTTTAAATATCCTCCCGTAATTGTCTTCGAACCACCAGAAACGAAAAGGAAACTGCGCAGTTTGAAATGGCCACCATTTTTGCCTGATCTGACTACTACATCAAAATGTGATTTTCAACAGTTTCTTTAGTCTGTGAACGTATTCATTCAAGTATTACTACTTCATTTTATTTTTTCTCTATTTATCCTTTGTCCAACGCTGTGTAAAATTCTATAAGTAATTTTCTTTTTACTAATTTGGACAGATGTATAGGAACATATTCTCTGTTTTTTTTTTTAAGCGAAATAAGTAACTCTACACTTAACTTACATATTACAATGTCAAAAAACAACAGTAATGTTAATAATAAAAATAAAGAATTTATCGCCTTTGTGTAGTTTCCAAGAACCCATAAACACTTCTAACGGAATAATATTTTTCCAACTTGCTTACAAACACTTGCACATTGGCGAGAACAAAAATAAACGTGGAAATGTCAATTCAAATGTTTCTTTTTAATATCGCTTGGTAGCATTTGTTTCCGTTTTTTTCTGTCTATTATTAAAGATTGACGACCTGACCTTGTCTGGCGGCTCGACAGAACTTCGATCTGACGGAATCTCGGCGTGATCTCACCTAAAAGCAACGCTAACGATCGTTCTTTCAGGTAGGTAGGGCCCGGTGCTAAAGTCTAGGGTTCATTCAACCAAACTGTAATGAACTCACCTGAAAGGTGGTTGTATAGAAACAAGAAACAAGGTGGAGCAATTTCAGGTTGAACAGTGCAAAAACTGGCGTATAAAATTTAAAATTGAGTCACGCTGTAATAGATCTGAAAATGAGGACCCCAAGTACGATCCTTGAGGTACACCTTGAGGAATTTTTGTCGATCTCGGTTGTATTTGTGTCACAATTGTGTTGGATTATTCTTCTAAAGCTGTAAATATATTGGTATGATTTTTCCACCCAGCCGAATTGCGCGTGCGATTAAAAAAACAAGATGGTTTCTTTACGCATCTTTCTAAATATAATGTGGCGGAGTTATAAAAATTCTAATTTATTAACTCGTTCCCACAAATATCCCTTTGCGTTTTTATGTTTTGGTGTCAACAGCTCTTAACTTTGCACGCAAAACCCATCCGGATTTATCATGTTTTAAAGAGACGGCGTACGGAAATTTTATTAAGTGTTATCAGCTGATGTAGTAACAAGGTGAAATTGTAGATACCACTTTATTGATTGCCACGTGATAGAAAACTACTAACATGTACATATCAGTCTATTTTTATGAAATAACAGATTTGTTTAGGAGTCAAAGCACCATCAATGACAAGAGACTGCTCATAAAAGAGAGTAAATAATCCTTGACATAAACTACTCTCCGTTTTTGCAAATGGAATATGCGTGCAGGGTTGTCAAATTTCGAAAAAGTTAGTGAGAAATGCTACTTGTTTTGTTATGACAAGTATATGTCGTAATTTCAGGAGGTTGTTGCTAAGATCAGTTTAGATCGAAAACTCTTAAAGGAACACAGGTCCAAAGCTATACAGGGTGTTGAAGTTTAAAAAAATATATCACTGTTATTTAAATATTTCTGAAAATATTTGACTTGCGTCGATAAAACTTGAGCTAGTCATAAAATTAATTAACGGCAAAAGTTCACCGAATTGGTCGACAAATTTGTCAACCAGTGGCGGACATACTTAGAGGTATTAGTCCAGTCAGCATCTGTTTTAAAAGTAAGTTTTATGGATGTTTCATATAGTAACGCTAATTTTTTATGGAAATAGTTCTAAATGTTATGTAAAATGATAATTGCGATATGCGCCCGCTGAAAAAGTTGTGCATAATTGTTAGCGCAAGAAAAAAAAAATATAAACAAGGCACATTTTTCTCCCTTTTTTCATATACAGGGTGTCCCATTACTATTGCGAAAAAAATCAGGGGGAGTTCCCTTGACCAAAAATAAGAAAGAAAGTTCCTATAAACCCATGTCCGACAATGCTTCGTTTCGTAGAAAAACACAAAACACAAATGCAGAAAAACACTTCGAAAATCTAGCCATTTTCAGGTTACAATTATTTATACAGGGTGTCCCGTTCATGTTTAAAAAAAAAGCTTGTGTGCAAGTTCCTTATGGGAAAATAATAGCGGTAGTTCATATAAAGTTTTTTCTTAGATGCCTTGTTTTCGAGATACAGTGTGTTGAAGTTGTTACTTTCCAAATGGTTTTCCTTAATTATCTTTAAATCGGCTAAAGATAAAAATGTCAGAATTTATACACGTGTAAACATCAACTGTGCATTAAGAATAATGTGCAAAATGTTTCTTTCGAAAAAAATTCCAATACATTTCTTATCTGCAATGTTTGTTTAGACGTATTTAACAGTTTGCTAAACATCACAATTAAGTGGAAGACAATGATTCTTCTCAGAAATACTATTGACAATGAAATGCCCTTACTAATTTTCCAAAATATTCAGTGGCGTCGAAATTCTGGGATTCTTAATGGCAATGTCTCCAGTGTCTCCGCTATTGGTTGATATAAGATATATTTGTAAACCAGTTCAGTAAATTAATGAATTATTTTGCCAATAATTAGGTAAACTACTAGTAGTACAGTCAGTGAAGCTGAAAATCAGCTGTAACCTCCGAATTCTTTGAAACTGCATGGATTTGCGTGAAAATTTAGAATAAGGCTCATCTTAGGTTCAAGTTCAAAAGTGACATAAGCCCGATTGATGGGCCCCGATTTTTTTGGGGTAAAAACTACCCCTAAGTGAAAAAAATTGAAAAAATTAAGTTTTAAGCATTTTATTGATAAAAATCTTGTTCAAGCACAGATATTAAATAATGTTCCGTGTTCTCGAACATGTTTTATGATATATTTGATCTTTTCGACCCTTTATTTAACCCTTAAAAACTACCCCTATGCAAAAAATAATGATAAAAAATTACTTTTTAAAGATTTGGAATGATTAAATCGTGCAATTATTTAAAATAAAAGTTACCTTATAGCTAATAAAATAATTTTTCCCTTTCAAC
>NW_019416387.1:147477-187304 GCF_000390285.2 Anoplophora glabripennis | reverse complement strand
AAGAGCCTACATCCTCAATATCATCTACAGTTAAATTGACTAGTTCATCAGTTCGACAAGCTCCGGCAATCCCCAGAATTAATCCAACCTATAAAAAATCAAAATACTTAATAATTGAAATACCTAACAACAAAAGTAATCTTACCTTAATCATTAAGAATTCTTTGTCATCTGCACTTGATAGAAAACGGTCGATTTCACCCTTTGTCAATATTTTCGATTTTTTCGCTTGATATCCGTCACCGGTTCTTTTCAAAAATGCGATCAGCTTGGGGAATTTGCTTATATCTATGTTGTCGTAAATTATCAAGCATGACTTAACCATAGAATATTGCGCCCATAATGTGGAAGACTTGTAATTCTTTGCATTTTCACTGAAGTATGCCAACAAAACATTCTCGCTGTATACTTGAACATTTTTCTCGGCGCACCACTTTTTGAACCGATTGTAGGCTATATCGTATAAAGATCTTGACTTCGTAGGCAGCAAATTGCTTATTGCAATATTTGCAGCCTCCACAATCTCTTCCGACTCACAATTATTCATTGTGCACTAAACAAACTTTAAACTAAACCAAACTAGCACCTTAATTTGACAATTCTTTTTGTTTGTTTATTTTGTAGTTATGACAATAACTCAACGACTACTAAATAAATGCTCAAATCCGAATACAATAATTCTGGTGCTACTTACTTCATAATGACAAAATATGTGTTTTTAAGTTAATGAGACCGTGGAAAAAATAGTATATACCATTCGGGAGAGATGCTATTTTGTCCTCGGTGCATTGTAGCCCTCGGGCTTCAAATTGCACCTCTGCCAAAATAACGCATTTCTCTCCCTTATAGTATAATGTACTATTACTTTTGCCATTTTCAACTCCTATAAACTACCCTTTTACCAATATTAATGTAAAATATTTTTATTATAATCGATTTTTAAATATAGTCAATCATAAAAAAATTGCTTCGCTGCATATAGGTAAATAATCACACTAATTTTTTTTTTAAAAAATGTCATTGTTTTTTTACCATAACTCGGTTAATTTTGAAGCTATAGTATTCTACAAAATAAAAATTTTAAAGATAATTTCAAGAGGTGTAAGATCGTTTGCATATAAAACCTTTTAAGTCCTTCGTTTTTTAAAGGGAAAGGATCGAAGGGATCGAGACCGGTCGTTTTTTCACTAAATTGGATACTTCAAGCGGCGATATCTCCTTTATTTTTTATGCTATAGGAATAAAAAGAAGCAAAATATTTGTTGAAAAAAAAACTACAATTTTGTTGTCTATCATATTTTACGCATCTTTCATAGTTTTAGAGTTATTATATAAATAAGGCAATTTTTTTGAATAATGAAAAATACGTTTTCAACTTTTACCGTACGTTATTAAAAAAATACGCATTTTAAACCGGTCTAACTTCAGGATCGTATGAAAAACACTAAAACAAAACTAATTGTAAAGGGTCTACGATTAATTTTAATTCTGATGGAAATGGTACAGCTCATTTTTCCTTAAAAAAATATGAGCAACCCATCTGTTCTTGACGATAACTCCTTCAATTATGCTATAATTAACTTTTATATGTGCTCATTTTGAAGGTCTTTTCGAGTACTACAAAAAACTTCAGGAGCGTTATACACGTAAAATTAATCCTTTTTCCGTTATTTGACGTTGAATACATCGATTCGAGTATTCCCCCTAAATCAAGTCACCTTCCACTAACGATATTACGCTTTGTATAGGACGTACAATACTTTTTAAAAAAACAATTTTCTTTGTTTATTTATAAGCTACATTTTTGTTCATTACACTTTCTTTAATAAAATTATTCTTGAAAAATACTTTGAAAAAGTGTTTTTTTTCCATTCAAAATTCAAAGTTTTCAATCGTGAATAACTAAAAAACTATTGATTTCTCGAAAAAATTCTTCGAATATTTTTTGATCAAAATTTGATTCTCTATCGTATCCAGCGTGCTCTGTCACTAATGTAAAAGGACTTTTTTCTAATTATCTGCCAAATTTCAAGTCTATCGGTTCGGTTTCAAAGAATTCGTAGGTAAAAAGCTTCAATGACTGTACTATAGCCCAAATTTCAACTATGTTGATCAAAAGTCTTTAGTGATTTTTAAAAAGTTGGAATATTTTTTCAACTTCAGCACCATTAAATCTTCTTGATTTAAAATAAATCAAGCAATAAGCTTCTGAAAATATGACAGACACAGAAAACACCCTGTACGAAAATGCAAATTTGTAAAATTAGGTTTTTCTAAAAAATTAGATTTTCATTTAAATCTGCGTGATATGATGCTTGTTGCATTTTGTCTTCGAGTGCTTACACGTGATTAGACGCGGTTATCGCCTGGGAAAATTTGTTATTCAAACGCAAACGTGGTCGAGAAATGCCCCCTGACACCGTAACACTTCGAACCATGAAGATAGCCGATATACGAGTATATAAATACATCTGCTTGCCTGCCACAAGTGCAGCCGTATCTGTGTGTACGCCTCAGTTCTAATGAACTCTAGATAAACGATGCCGGACCACCTTTCAATGCAATATACACGGTGGGCCAAACAAGCACAAAAAAATTCACTGCTTGATTAAAAGTTAAGGAAATATGAGAGAATTGGCAACACTTCATGTTTTAGACGTGTTAAGAGAAACAAATGACAAATGTGGTGCCAAAGCCGCCTTGGTGTAGAACTTTCTGATTTCAGTACAATAAATACAATGAAATCATCAATTTTTTGTGTAAAAAAATAAAATTAGTTCTTACATTTAAAAACTAAAGGCGTCTTTTATATCTGTATTTATTGAATACATACAAAACTAAACTTTGTTTAAAATCTTCTTAGCCTTTCACTAGTATGATTTTTTTAAGTAAAAACCTAAAATACACTGCTTTTACATAGCTCGAAATGCATTTTTAATGCATTATTATTGAACATTTTTCAATTACCAACACCTTTGAAACTGCAAAATCAAAATTATTTACTTATTGGGAACTTCTAGAACAAGAAGATTGGTTGTAGCCGTAGATAGCGCGCCGTCCACTTTTTCGACCTGTTTTTTGTAATGAACAGAAAAAATGCTACTTTAGTTTTAAGTCATTTACTATTCTACTGTTTTCTTTTTATGTGTGTTAATAAATGCGAATTAACATACCAAAATACAGTAACAATGAAATAATTGACATGAGCTAATTGCAAATATTTATAAATATACAGGGTGATTCAGTCATAATGTCATTAATTTTAACCACGTATTCGGAAGGCTTAATAAAGACAGAAAATCGGAAAAAAAAATTTACAGCGATTTGTGTAAGTACTTGGATCAGCTGAACTATCGATGGAATCAGCGGTTTCAAAAATGTTTCTTAGTATTACCGTTTCAAGTAAGAATTAAAAAAATATTATATAATTAAAACATTTTTCTATTATCCGGTATTTGCACCTCAATTCACTTTGCAAATACCCTTCCCAAGATACTTGTATACACCCTGTATACTTTGGCATTATTAAAGAATTATGTTATTTCTATATTTATACGAATTGAAAACTTCCACTTTTTTTTCTCTGCCTGTATCTATATAAGTCACGTTTTTTGCATGGTCGATAAAATTTTCCTACGGATTATTTACCAGACAGTCCGATAATTTATTATTATTTTTTTTGGAACAGGATATCGTTACTACTGATACACATTACATCCTTCTTTTTTCGACATGGTCTGTTCTTTTCTCTCAGACCTTATTGAAACTACACTTCGATAAAATATAATATTTTGTTTAGTTATTTGTGTTATTTAAGTTATTATTCATGTGTTTCTTTGTAATCAAATTATTTTGATAATGTGTTCAAAGTCCAATCACGTCCAAATATTAAACAGTAAAAATGTTTAACGAATTTTTTCTGAGACAGTTCCAATATATAACATCCAACTACAATATTGAGAGAGAGCTAGGAAACTGTTTTATTTTTGCAAGACCTTGAACTTGCCGGGAGCTATTAATATACAACAGCAGTAATTTTAAAACAGCAGTGTTAAGTGTGTTAATTACCCTCATTACTTGTTTCAGCAATTCATGCAGTCGGTACGTGGGTAGACGGTTTGCAAGTTAAATTTTCAATTGCACACGTCCTCAGCTTAAAAAAAAATGCACAGCTACAGATTTTAAACTAAATTTTCCAAAGAGATATGTAGTATAAGTGGCCGCCAGGACCATCTGATTTAACCCCACTTGTTTTTTTTTTGAAAAATCGTATATAACTAACAATATTTGAAACGGAAAGTAACTCTACGTGTTTCTGGTCTTCGTACAAGTCCTTTAATTTCTGAGTCATGTTGCTAAGTGCCCTTTTTAAGTCGGCGATCGATGAAGTCACGCATCCGTCGGGTCATTTGACTCAGCACCATGTTTATTGGCGGTTAAAAATATCGCGACGTCTAATAATGCAGAATTGTTATGCAAACACCGTCTCCCATAAGTACAAGAAACATGGGGTCACGTCTTTGTGTCTGTTCGGTCTGAGAAAAATATAAAAGACATATAATAAGTGCATATAAGAGCTATTACGAGTAGAGCGTCTAAGTTATATTTTATTCTAAGTTGTGAAGTGTTGTTGTAGCAACGTGTATAGTGTCGTATTCCAGGTTCCGAGCGTTTTCAAGTTTTCGCTCAACTTTCCAAATAGAACCACGAAGAACCACTCTACGCAAGGCTAATCCCAGCCAAAATAGGAGACCAAGGGAACCCAAACTATCTTCCATGAGAAGCAGAAGACGCTGCGTTGTGTGGAAAATAATATTTTTAACTAACTTTCCATAATTTTATAGTAGCAGAGCAATCGAGGAAAATAGGAAAAATCGCCTCAGTTTCGAATTTCAGAAACTAAAAAGTTTTCCGAAATGATGAATTATCCAACCCTAAAGCGAACAGCTACAGCATCTCTGCGGACCCATCAAGGACTGTGATCAGACGTCAACCCTGATACTGGTTTTGCCCATCTTAAGGGTAATTCCCGAGTAAAAGAAGGTGAAAGACGTTATAATACTTCAAAACTAAACAAAATGAATCGCTTTAAAAACCATTGAATGGGGTGGTTTTTCGGAAATACGCCTTTTTCAAAAATCAAACACGTCGAATACAGATTTCGTTTACTTTTCAAGATACTCTTTTTAGCGGCGAAATCCCGAATCTAACAAAAGGCCTGATGAGACTCCACACGCTTTAAGACAGAGGATCTATTGCTGTTGCAAGGAGTACAAACCAACAGGCACATATATTTCTGGAAAGTGACAGTACAAGCGAAGCCCTGGCAATTTTCCAGGACGCTTTCACATCTCGCAAGACTATACGGTTCAAAGTTTGCACTTAGGTCTCTATTTAGATTCAAAAAACGAGAATAACGACAGCTTTAGGCATATCGTTAGATATAATATTACAAAATGCATCGAGGACTACAAAGTTCATATGCCGTTCAACTGTTTGTATTTATAAATCGTCCGCACCAAGAAAATAAACTTTAGTCGTAGGTTGACGTCTAATAATTGTATCACTACTTATTTTTAGTATTGGAAAATTTTTATTAGTTCAAACTAGAATACCTACGCCCAATCTGCCAGGTAAATATAAATAATCGCTTGCAGGTTTTGCTTTAAAACTAGTCCATGAGTTAATCTCTAATTTACACAAAAAGCGTGGATGAAATTCATTTTTTTTTGTGCATGGCATGAAGAAATCGCTATTTTCAGTATATTTATATACGTTTAAAGAAATATAGAGCTAGAAATTTCCATGCCACAAACTACCTACTTCTTTTTAAATAGTAATAAACACCTCATAAAAATTGTTTGTGGATGGAATTAAGGTCACCTTTGCATCTGTCCTTAAACACTATGCACTTTGGTCCTTCGAACCGGATTTGACGAGCCCCTGGAGATATAACCAAATGTATAGCACAATGGTACTTCCATAACTAGCTAATATTTACTTTCGCTGTACCTACATTGTAATTTGTCACTTTTATTTCCTTTGTGTTTCTAAAAACATGGTTTCGAAACGATTGTTCTATTTTTAACAATGCATTACATTAAGGCTGGAAGGGGAATAGAATAACTATATGAAAAACTAAAAATCGAAGCGCATGCGAGTACAAAGGTCACGTCGGACAATTATATGCAGGATGTACCGAGTTTCTGTTATGTAAATGTTTTGATTGCCGCTTAAATATTGCTAGGAAACTATAACTTGAGTTATATTGACAGCGTTCTTTAATAAATTCAACAATTTGTGAAATTTCACAGGCACATTGTGGTTAAATATTTATGAAGGTGTGTTTTACCATAACACCATGTTTCGACAAGAATAACATATAAAAATAACACAGTAATTAATTACATATTTTTTTCTAGCGTTTTACGCGACGCAGTTTAAAAAAAAAATCAAAAACAAAATTCGCTGAGGAAGTTATTCATAAGAAAAATGTAACTCAGATGTATGAAAGTTACACTTATACAGGGTGTTAATGAATAGGTGTTACAAACGGATATGGTATGTAAAAAATGCAAAAATAAGTGCAGTTTACTTAGTAAACATATGTCATAAAGCGGCTCATTTTCGAGATACAGGGCGTTTAAATTTAAAAATAATAAACTATTTTTTCCTGTAGCTCCGGTATTAGTTAATATTTCTTTATCAAACTCAACAGACAGATTTACTAGCTTAAAGGATGCATAAATATGACAGAAACCATTTATTGGCTTCTTCTAGTGGCGTGCGATAGGTGTCGTTTCACCTTTTATCCCCCCTAAATTGTGCGGCACTGTACAAATATTAGTTTTTCGTATGTTTTTGAATTTGCTAGTATTTTTTACGTAAATAATGTATACTTGTTAGACTTCCATAAAATGAGTATTATCAAGTTATTAACATTTACATTACTGAGGTCACCTTATGCTCCAAAAACTATGTTTTTCTATGCTATGCTAGTTTTCGAGATACAAAAAGTTAAAGTTGTTTAAAAGGTATTTTTATTTTGCACAAAAAAATTACAGTAAATGCTCAAAATTACGGCCACCAGTAGCGATACAAGCGTTAATTCTTCGAAGCATATTTGTGTACATTCGGTCAAAAGTGCCAGGCGTCGTTTCGATCTCCTGCGCTGCAGCTAGAATGCGTGCTACCAAATCTTCTTCTGACTCAACAGGAGTTTCATAAACTAGACTCTTCATATGGCCCCACAAATAAAAGTCAAGCGGGGTCATGTCTGGGGAACGTGGTGGCCACGCCATAGGTAATCCACGGCCAATCCATCTTACACCGAATTGTTGATTAAGGTGATCTCGGACAACAAGCGAAAAGTGCGCTGGCGCACCATCATGCTGCAGCCACATTTCCTGTCGAATGTTTAATGGCACATTTTCTAATAATTCTGGAAGTACTTGTTGTAGGAACGTTAAATAAATAGGACCTGTAAGACGATTTGGAAGAAGGTGCGGACCAATTAAGCGCCCGTCAATTATACCAGCCCAGACATTGACGCCAAACTTCTGCTGAAATCTAGTGGAGCGAATGGTGTGAGGGTTTTCTTCAGCCCAGACATGGTTGTTGCGAGAATTAAAGATCCCTTCTCGTGTGAAGGATGCTTCGTCTGTAAAAAGCACAAACCGCGGAAAATTTGCTTGCAACTGACACTGTTGAAGAAACCAATGGCAAAAGTTTAGTCGTGGCTGAAAGTCGGCGGGAGTTAAAGCTTGAACCTTTTGTATATGATAAGCGTGAAGCTGTTGCTCGCGTAAAACTTGCCAAACGCTTACATGGTTTACATGCATATTCTGAGCAATACTTCGACTGCTGGTGGATTGGTTTTCTTCTATCCTATTAAGAACTTCTTCTTCGAACCTTATCGTTCTGCGGTTTCTCCTTACCCCGCAGTTAACCCTATTTGTTGTAAAAGTTCCTGTTTCCTGCAACCTGCGAAACACTCTTCCAAATATCTTATGTGAAGGGGTTGGACGATTTGGAAATCGGATTGAGTATAACCGACGGGCAGCCCTGCCATTACAACGCGCTTGACCGTACATTAATATCATGTTTGCATAATCAGCAGAAGTATATTCATTCATGATGTATGAATGTTTTAAACGAATGGATAAAGATATCTATCTAATAATTAAAACTTACAAACTAAACTTTACACTAAAATAACAATAATAATTAAAAACTGCCTCGTTTCACAATCGAAAATAATTTGACATTAAAATACAAGTAATGTCAACGGCAAATGTTTTTTTTCCAACATTTTAAACTTGCTTGAGGAATACGGAAACCTTGAATGTTTTGTATCTCAAAAAGAAAAAGCGACACATGTATGCATTTACTAAACAATTTCGTGAAAAATTTACTCAACATGTCACTTTTTAAAAATTTTTGGTTTTTGGAGCATAAGGTGACCTCAGTAATGTAAATGTTAATAACTTGATAATTACTCATTTTATGGAAGTCTAACAAGTATACATTATTTACGTAAAAAATACTAGCAAATTCAAAAACATACGAAAAACTAATATTTGTACAGTGCCGCACAATTTAGGGGGGATAAAAGGTGAAACGACACCTATCGCACGCCACTAGAAGAAGCCAATAAATGGTTTCTGCCATATTTATGCATCCTTTAAGCTAGTAAATCTGTCTGTTGAGTTTGATAAAGAAATATTAACTAATACCGGAGCTACAGGAAAAAATAGTTTATTATTTTTAAATTTCAACGCCCTGTATCTCGAAAATGAGCCGCTTTAGGACATATGTTTATTAAGTAAACTGCACTTATTTTTGGATTTTTTACATACCATATCCGTTTGTAACACCTATTCATTAACACCCTGTATTAGGAATTTGGGAACAACGTACGTTTAAGATACGTAGATACGGAAGATAGAATACAGGACAATAATTAGTTTTTGATTTATTGGGATGGTATAAAGAGTATAAACCACGGCATGGAATTGACAGCAGTGTTGCCATACGTACAGTAATTACCCTATTTGTACGATATTTTTTTACAAGAATGATGAGAGGTTTTGAGACCATACTAAAGCATTCCAATTTTATTACAAATTATTTATAACCTTTAGTAAAAAATAAAACGGTATTCTAAAATAAAATGAGTGGTAATTCTTAAGCAAAATAATTAAAAGATCAATTATTTTCAAATGCTTATTAAATAAAAGCTTATTTATTTATTTATTTATTTATTTAGGAAAACGGAACATAAACAGGCTGGCTAAGAGGACTAAATATAATTGATTAACAACCAAACCAAACATATATACACATATACACTAATAAAATACAATAAATAACAATAATGTAACTATCTGTACTAACAGAATGTTGTTTGTTTTAGTGCTCTCTTAAAGCTAACTGGTGATACTCTAAATATATCTACATTGGAAAATAAATTGTTGTACGTTCTGAACATTCTGTTCAACGGCGAATTTTGTCCAGTTAGTTGTGATAAAATGACTCTTGAAATAATGTATTTACTCTAAAATTTCTGGGTGGTACATAAATATTTACAAGATTTAATAAGTTAGGAGAGTCGATTAGATTATTCCGAAGTTTAAACAAAAATATTACGTCATTCTGATTTCTCTTATTTTCTAAAGATCCAATTTTAAATGTTTGTTGTAGAAAAGCCGAATTCTGGAAAGTATATACCCCGGTCACTTTAAAATTCAGGTATCTAAGAAATTTGGTTTTGAATAGCTTCAAGACGGGAGTTATGAACCACATACTGGGGATTCCAAACGATTGAAGCAAATTTATTAAACTATAGACATAAGCAAAATATAATGATTTTAAGGAATTTACCCTTCTAAAATCCTTAGATACTCTGATGATATACCCTAACATCTTACTACTTTTCAATATAATGTAATCTATAGGTGGGGAGAAAGTTAATTTTCTATCAAAAATAACACCTAGGTCTTATATTTCCTGAAAGTAAGAAAGCCTTTCGTTATTGATGTTATAGTCAAATCTAAATAAAATTTTATTGCGAGTAAAACAAATATAATGAATGAATTAAATGAAGTTTATTCAGCAAACAGTAGCTATAAAATGTATCAAGATTGAAAATAATGTACATTCCGCAAGGTTATTTATTTTAGAATATATATTAACATCATTTGCATACATTAAAAAATTACAAAATTTAAAACATTTATTTATATCGTTTATATAGATTAATAATAATAATGGACCCAAGTGAAATCCTTGAGGCACTCCAGAAGTAGCTGTGAATGAAAAAGAGCGGTAACCATTAACTGTTACCAGCTGCGATCTATTGAAAATATATGATGTAAGCCATCTTAAAAAACTTCCATGCACGCCGATCTCAACCAATTTAGCTATAAGAATGTTGTGGTTGATTTTATCAAACGCCTTGCTAAAATCGGTGTATACTGAATCTACTTGAATTTGACAATCCATGTAGTTATTAATATAGTTCGTATATTGTATTAGGTTCGATTCAATTGATCTTTGAGGGTAAAAACCGTGCTGTTGCGAAATTATTGAAGATTTAACTGCATTGAATAAGTGATCGTAACTCACCTTCTCCAGTACTTTACTAAAGATATTTAATTTACTGATAGGACGATAGTTTTTTACTAAGTTTCTTTCACCTGTTTTGAAAATAGGTATCACAAAAGCTGCCTTCCACAATTGTGGAAATTCATCTTCAAACGATTTATTAAATAAAATAGTTAGTGGTACAAAGTGAATTGGCACATTTTTTTACAAAGAATGAAGGAATTCCATCAGGACCAGCACCCTTATTTTCGTCTAAGTTGACCAGAATATTCAGAACTTTATCATGATCGACTCTTATACTACTTATATTACTATTATTTCCTGAGCTAAACTGTAAAAATGTCTGATTATAAGGTTCCTACGAAGTTTGGAAAAATGATGCAAACTGACTACAAATAGCGTTGCCATCTTTGACACAGGTATCGTTATACAACATGACATTTGGAATACCTGGCCGAGCTTTTTTACTGAAGCATAGTGCCAAAACTTTTTTGCAGTCTCAGGTATACTATCCTCAATAGCTCTTACATAGTTATTATTAACTAATAAGGTGTTCAAACAAACCACCTGCTTGAGCTTCACAATACCCTAATCTGTCGTAAAATTCTTGACGAACATTTAACAAAATTTCAGGACTAACTGATCCTAAAATATTTCTAATTTTAAGCCATAATTCATCCAAATTTGCGTCTCTTTGATGTCGATGTTTGTAGAGAAGTTGCGTTAAATGACCCCATAAAAAGATGACCCAGGGTATCAGATCTGGAGATCGAGGAGGCCAAGAGGTGATACCTCTCGTGGAAATAAGCCTTTCAGGAGAAGTTTGTTCTAAATAATCTTGAACTGTGCGGGACATCCGTCTTGCTGAAACCAAATTTCCTCAAAATTTACATCCAAGTTTCGTAGAGCTGGGACATCACTATTTGTAATAAATGCAAATATCTCTAAGCATTTAAGTTACCATCAATTAGAAAGGGACCCACAATATTATCGCCTAAAATGCCAGCCCAAACATTTACCTTTTGAGGGTACTGCGTTCTTAATGGTATACTTGAAATGCTTGTTTTCCCGGGACCAATATTGAATCACTGAAGGATTATGACGGCCAAGTAGGGAAAAAGATGATTCGTCTGTAAATAGAATCTGCCTAGCAAATTCATTACTTTCATCTATTTTTTCGCTAATGGGTTCACAAAACTCCATACGCCTTATTTGATCACCAGGAATAATTTCTTGAGAAGTTTGCATTTTATAGGCTTTGTAACCATTCTTTTTTAAGATGAGACGAACTGTACGACTTGGAATGTCAAGTTCTTCGGAAATTTGGGAGGAAGAACACGGCTCACTTACTCACAAAAGCACAGACATTAACCTCTTCTTCTCTCCTTGCTTCAGGAATTTGACGAGGTTCCTGATTGCTACATTTCGTACACCGATTAACACATCCACACTCCTCAAACTTATGAAAAATATTCAAAACAGTGGGGTAAGAAAATACAAATCGACCTTCCTCTGTACTTTCTGCACGACAATACCATTTAATAAATTTAATTTTTTGTTCGACACTGTATACCATTTTTATTTTGTAATATTCCGTGTACCTCTTACCAAAGCTTTGAGTGAAATAATAATAAAAATAAAACTAAACAAACAGCAAGTTGCTTTAGGTATTCGGTCGGTTCACAAAAAATGCAACGGGGCACGTGCGCTCCCACAGCCAACCAATTACAAGAGTCCGAGTCGGAGCCTCGATGATATATGTCATGTCCGGCCCCTTCCACCCGAAGTTGATAGGGGAGATGCGTGTAATTTACTTAGTATATGCGAAAGAATTACCTGGCCAGACTTGTATTTAGTGATATGCAGTTGGAAGCACTGCGTTGCGCATAACCTCCCCTTTAACCACATGTTCTTGGATTGTTCATATCTCATTTAGTTTTTGTGATATTGTTATTTGAGTGCAAGTGTTTAAGTGTGAATGACGATGTTTGAAATGTGAAAGTCAAGAAAGTCAAGTATCTGGTGCGTGCAGAGAACTTGCCAAAGAGGTTAGCACCTCAATATACTCTTTTAGTGTGACGTCACATATTTAGACAACCCCGAAGAAATTGTCATAGTTGAAATTGTACAGACCGAATCTCACCCTGGTGTACTTACTATTTACATAGATATTAGAAAAATGAATAACTACAAATTAATTTATTTTTACAAGGATTTGGAAATATTTAAGAACAACCAATACGTGTTTCGTAAAATAGATACACTAATGTGCTTAATACTTACAAAAAACGATATAAAAGAATATTCCTAAATTTAAATAAAGTAAAAATTTAGCATTAGCCGTGTTATTACTAATGCGCATGCTCCGAAAGAATAGCCTCTTACGCAGGTGAGATCTTGTTGATATGTTACCGCTGTCATCATTAATGTTTATTCTCTTGTTTTGCTTATAACCTTGGTATTTTTTAGTTCTCTCTAAGTATTGCTATTGTTTTTCTTGGTTACTGTGTTAGTGTGTTTATCGAGTGTTTTTTCTTTAAGTGGTTTATTATAGACGTACTCTTAAACATAACCAAACTTTCTTTGAATGATATCCTGTTGCGAGGCTGTTTCGCTTACATAAAATTATGTTTGATGCGCTTGATGAGTAACATTGATATAATTTTAATTAGTCTCGATCTAATGTCTAAGTGATGCTCACAATTGAGAAAAGTATGTGGGGAAGGGGAGTATTTTGACGGAGACAAGTACCAATAATGTATAAACTATAAACTTAATAATAAAGTTTAAAAAAAGTTCCGTTATTCTCTGAACAGACCTAGGTGAAGGGAAACATTTAAGCTAAACAATTTCATGAGTTATAAATTATAATAAGTTTATTATTTCTATAATTCTTGTTTAATTTGGATCACTAAACAGATGTCACTGTCAAGTCACTTTTTCTGTATATTCTTAGTCTTTAATTTGAGTATATTTGAGGAACATAGTCGATTTGTGCGCACAAATTNAATAAATTTATCGTCATCATCAAATATTAAAAAAATTATATTACAAGCTGTTTAAAATATTATTACGAATTTTGTTTATTTGGAAATATATTTTCTGCAGTATTTCAATACCAAAAAATGAAAATAGTAGGTAGCTAATTAACGAAATTATGATTAAATAACTTTATTGTAACACCACTGCAGAATATCATATGATACATACATAGAATTCGTTGATTCTTTAAAAACATTTTTATCAATACTTACATCATACATTTAAGTAAATACAGTAACGCAAAAAACAGATATTGATAAAAAAGTGTACAAAAGAAATCCGTAAGTACGCCTGGCAACATTACCAAAGTCTTGTTTATATGTTGTTAGGATACGCTTAGGTATGCGGGCCGTTGTATTTGATTCTTCCTAAAATTCTGCTGGTGGTGTACTCTACCGGCAATTCGGAAATTTAAAACTGCTGGCCTATCCCAGGAGCGGTCTGTGCCGATAGCTATTTTGTCTGTGGTCAAAGTGATGCTCACAGCTGGGAAAGGTATGTGAATAGGGAAGGGGAATACTTTGACGGAGACAAGTACCAATAATGTATAAACTTAATAATAAAGTTTAAAAAAATAAAGTTCCGTTATTCTCTGAACAGACCTCGTACATATGAAGGGAGACATTTGAACTAAATAGTTTCATTAATTATAAATTTTAATAATTTTGCTGTTTCTATATTTCTTGATTAATTTGAAACAGTAAACAGATGTCACTGTCAATTCACTTTTTCTGTATCTTCTCAATCTCTAATTTGAGTATATTTGAGGAACATAGTCGATTTGCGCCCACAAATTTTAACAATCTTTCGAATGCGTACGCATGCGAAAAAGAACTTTGATTCTCTTTAGCACAGAAAAAACTAATTCTTAAGGTATATTATAATTTTAGCCGATATTAGTCGGTGTAAAGGCACATTTGCTAAAAGTGTATAAACTCTATATCGATTTTAGGCAAGTAATCACAAATTCTCGAATAAAAGTGAAGCTTCTACAAAGATTAATGAGAAATGTCAATCAGCAAGGCGGTCCTCGACCTTTCTATTTTGGGCGTTGTATATTAGGTCTCCTTTTTGCTTATATACAGAGTGTTCCTGAAAATTTTCAACCTTAGTACTTGCGAACGCGAGTTGCAATTGAACATAACGTTAAAAAACGACAACTACGCTGTACATTTCTTCGATATTATCAAATTGAAAGCACATAATTTCTAAAATTGACTTGCTTTTTATATGTAAAATCTCTACAGGGCGTTTCCTGACGAACTGTACGTACTGAAATGTCAGAATGGTGCAACATGGGCAAAATTTGGGGCCACAGGATGATTTTTAAGTTTTTATTAAAACTTGTTTTAGCTGTAATTTTCAAAACATTTGTAGGAATTAATTTATTTTGGTATACACTACATGCCACTGAAGGTCAATATACTAGTCACTATTAAAACGTTCCAAGATCGTACTGAGAAAATTGTAGTTATAAATCCAAAAACGGCAAAATATAAAAGCATTTCATTAAAAAAAAAACAAAATTTATATCTTCAAAATGCAATAATAGTCAATTGTTTTTTTTACTGCCTTAAAACCACAATAATACTTGCCAAAACGTTGGTCAATATCATTTTTTCATAGATAAATAAGGGTAAAAAAGATAAGGGTGGTAGAATCTTATGTAAATGACCCTGTACAATTCTTCATGAAACTCCCTGTATATAGTAACTTTCCATTTAATTACCGTGCCAGTCCTAGTGCTTGCGTTGCGCTTGCATATGCACTTGCAAAATTGGCGTTTTAAAACGACGCGCAAAGCAAATTTTCGGAAGATCGGCTGGCATTGACGCAAATGTTTCACAATTTTTTTTTGCCATACTTGCCCTACTCTACATAGCTTACCTATTATACAAGTCCGTGTTAAGCTAACACAAGTAACTTTATTTTAACGAATAAAACTTAAGTGGTTCACTTTTCCGTATAAAAACATACTTGGAAAAGTTAAAAATGCGTACAATAGTCACGGCATAGTCACAATACAACTGAGTCAAAAAAATGCCAAAGTATTTTAGAACTCGTGTAAAACTGACTACAAAGTTGTTTTATTTATGCGTCTCTATAGATTCACAAGACAATCTTGTACGTTTGCCAAGTCGCAGTCGCCTCGGATGTCATCGGTGATTACTTTTATTGTTTGTGAAAACTGTGAAATAATTCTGTTGTTCCAATACGCGAGTCTTTCACTTACAAAGTTAGATAATGTTAGTGCAAGTATAAAAATTTTTGTTACTTTGTAGGTAAGATGAAGTAAGTATGACTAGCGTCGTACTAGCCGCAATAAACTAATGTTTTTTACCAACCAAAACTACATAAGATTGGTTCAAAAACCAGTTGTTTTGTGGTGATGCCAAGAAATAAAATGCATCAGATAAACTGTGGCAGCAAAACAGAAATATCTTCCTTCGAGTTGTAAATGATAGAATAACTGCCACTTAAAAATATTATGATTGTTTGTAACTTTAAAGTAATTAATTATTTATTAATTTTGAGTAATAAAAAATAAAGTCCAATATCTTTATTTTATTAGTGCGTACAATTTAATAAAATAGACGGTATGCAATCTAACCAAACGTAGCATTATGATTATAACATTGAATGGATTTCATCAGGGCCGGCTTAAGGGAGGGCTACGGGGGCTGTAGCCCCGGGCCTCACGAGGTCGGGGCCCCTCGGCAAGATCTGGCAAAAATGGCAATATGACTTTTTTTTTATTATTATTATTAGAATCAAACCAAAAAGTGTTTTGACCTGTTAATATTTTTGTAGCTTGTAGCCCCCAAGCCTCACTCTAGGTTAATCCAGCCCTGGATTCTATATTCTGCTGGTAATAGCAGTCAGAAAATTTTCTGCGCTTTTTAAATAGCGATATGAAACATTTTCTAAAATATTTCTGAAGACGATTGACACAGAGTCAGAAAACTTAGGCTAATTAATTAATTAATTAATTAAAAGTAGGCTGAATTCGTATATAAATACGTCGACCAATAGCGGAGATGCTGGAAATCTTTAATCATATTGACATATGACTAAATACTCCCATAAATTAGACGTAGGTAATTGAGTATTTTGAAAAATGGATTCCTGTTTATAACTTCTATATTTTGAGGAAAAGGGTATCTTCCATTTTATTTGAAAATAAAACTGGACCATTTTTTCGGTTATAATGTTTAACTTATATTACTGTTAGAATTACTCTTAACATGAAAAGTTTATAGGACTTTCGTTTCTAGAAACACAATTTTAAATACAATGTATTCATGAGAGAAAAAGTCCTCGCTGCTATCAAATTCTCTACGCTCTACGTCAAAAGTTTTATTCGAGTTTTCCATGATTATAATATATTTGGTCAGTATTACCACAATAGTTTTGACCAGCAATAGGCAAAAGCGCTCTCTTAGTGAAAACTTAATGTCAAGGTTAAAACATAATATAGTTAATAAATATATCGTACACCATCCACCTACTTCTAAATAAACTTGGTAAATGCATACATTAAAATCAACTTATTAACGTATACAGGACGTACAGAAACTACCGACAAACTAACCTGTAACCTCAAATTGTTTATTTATTTATTTATTTATTTAATTATTTAGTTATTACCTACACCTACTCAACGGGATGAACCCACTTACAGAGCAGGGAAAAATTACAAAAGAAAGTTAAAACAATAAATACATATACGTACATATACTATAAAGACAAGAAATCACAGAGTAGATCACAAACAATATTTCATAAACAGAAACACAATTGTGTGGATTACGCCGATTTGAGCAAGATCAGCTTATACAAAAACGCTTCCTAAGACAGCCTTTGAAAATGGCGCCTTGTATTTAGTTTTTTCCAAATATCTTTAAGACGCCTTTAATAAAGAACACATTTTACACACTAATTAATTTTTAGTTTTCAACCAGCTCGGGTAAGTATAAATTGTTAATTAATTGTAATCCTAAACGTCTCATTGGGTTTGATGAAGAGACATTTGGAATCATAATTTTTGTATCTTTTTAATTACTTCTGACGCCTATATTGAAAAATGTTGCATTTTTCTAGCATTAATGTGCTCTCGTTTATTATCGCTATTACGCACCGTTTTGAAAAAAAAAACATTTTTGAACTTTTGTTGTTTCCTTGCATATTACTAAATTCATTTCAAAGAATATAAGTTGGCTTTGGAAATCCAGTAAAATAATAACTGTATTGATCTCAAATAAACACAACATAAATTTTCACATGTCTAGAGATCTCTTAGATTTTGTCTTATTCTTATTCATCATTTAATATAATGAAATTTTCTGGAAAAATAATGATAACTGTATTTATACTAATAATATTGCGAAAATATAACTACTCTGCTGACTAAAGCCCCGACCAACATTAAATAACATCAGCAATATTCAATAAACAGCTAAAAACATTCATCAGGAGAATGGAGACTATATTATGTCTTTAGGTCACCCTGTAGCTACAAATACTTCTGTATAGTCCAAGCATTATAGAGAAATGCTTACAGAAATTATTACCTGGATAAAAAAAATATAACCGTATAGAAAATTAAATTTTAAATCGAGTTTCTTGTTCTTTAAACTCGATCCAAAATGGCGAACAAGGTTAAAAAAACTCGCAAAGTTGCAAAAAACTGTTTTTTTTTAAATAACAAAAAATATAACACCGATCGAAAAATTTTAAATGAGAAAGTTGTAGGTTTTAAAAAGATCTGTCGACTGATTTTTTGTAAGTATCGATTGCTTTGTTACTTTTCGATATATATCGAAAAAACCGTTAAAAATTGTCTCTTTTTTCCTCTTCTATAACTCGTTTACATTTACGTTCCCATATTTGCTATTTACTGCAAGCATAGCCCGCGGCAAGCCAAAAAAGTACATTTTTGAGAAATTTAAAAATATTAATTATTTTTCGATATATTGATTTTTTGAAAAAAAAAGGCGCTCTCGAAAATTGGCTAGATCTTCACAGCGATTAGCGCTACAGTGACGATTTTTGGTTTATTTTCTTCGTAAAGAGTCATATTATCATGCTGTTAAAAAATTTTGACGATTTTATTAATTCTAAGGATCAAAAAATGATTTTGAAAAAGTTGCACTATTTTTGGGTATGTTTTCTTCAAATAACTATTTCAATTTTTATTTTATGAAAATGACTTTTAAAGAAAGAAACTGCTGACAAAAGCACCGACTAACATTAAATAACATCAGCAATATTCAATGAACAGCTAAGTACATTCATCAGAAGAATGAAGACTATACTTACTATTTCTTTAGGCCACCCTGTAGCTACAAATACTTCTGTAGAGATCATTTAAATCGCTGAAATTGTCTCTTTTTTCTTAAAATTAAAGGAGTTGTTATTTTTTATAAAAATTTGTAAAAATGAGAAAAACAGAAAAGTTGAGTCGATGTTTGCATCACTAATAAGATGAGTAGTGTGTAGGATGAGCTCGGAATCAGTATATATTTTAATTTCTCACATTAAAATCCACTGAAGCTCTCAACTTTGACACCCTGGTAAATTGAAAAGAAATGTAATTAGGGTGCCGTCGTTTTCAAAGTCTCGAGTGGATTTCAAAGTTTCGTTCAACTCTCCAATCTGATTGTGAGCTACGAAGCCGCCTGCAACCCATCTAAGTAGTGCCAACCCTCGCCCATGTTGAAGGGGACCCAGACAACACCCCACATGAAGCCAACGCGCGACGGCGCAGAGTGAGACAAAAGCTTCGAAAATTTTCTAAGAGGACTTCCAAAACTTTCCCAGACACCTCTAACGGCACCAGACGACACCCGCGAAGGACGACGCTGTCGGGAGAGTGACCGTCGATGACGCGCGAAGCGAGCAGAAAAATCACCTCAGTTCCGAATTTTCGGAAATAAAAAGCTTATCAAATTGATCAAGATTCAGACTGGGGTAGAGCAATATCAACAGCAACTCCTATAATAATTATTATTAACTGGCGAAATATCTAAACCTAAGGCGGATTTCGTTGCAAGGCTTCTGCGGACCCACCCAGGCCTGTGATTGAACGTCGACATTGGTCATTAACCAGAATCGAAACCTGCTCGGTACATGTAGTACGACTCAAAATATGTCACTTGCACCTTATTTTATCCTCAGAAATGCCTCAGTAGGCCCTGTTCTATTCTTAATAAACATCCCGTATAAGAATTACAGTGGAAGCGATTCTCTTTACATAACTCATTTCTTCTTACAAAAAATGAAGACTATTTTGTTTGGTTCACACTGGAGATCTTCCTAATTCCGTAATGAGAACTCAAATTGATGAAATAATCTTTTAGAACACCCCGTACATGGTGCAGGCGAGCTGGCATCGACCCATAACGGCGTTGGGGCGTGTTGGAAACTCCTGGTCGACACAATGAAATGCACGCGCACCAAACCGGAGCGATTGCAACTTGCAACCCAAATTTACCGTCTAAATTTATCAATCGGGCCGTGCCCCAGGCGCTGTCCGCTTAGAGTAGGTCATGTTGTATGCGTTTTGGTTCGAGAGATGCGCCCTATCGGCTTTTAGAAGGTTCAGTGCAGTTTGAGCGGCACAGGACCGTCCTCCGGTCGATACAGACACTGACAAGCATTGTAGTAAAAATTCAGGCTCTGAATAATATGTTGTAATTGTCAGTGTTGCGAGAAACAACTACTCCGAGGGCTATATGCCCCTACCGGCATTGAATTATACTCGCAACACCTAGTACAGCAGCTAGGGTCGTTTGTCATCAGTTTAACCCACCAGGCACAGACCGGTTTCTGACTTATTAGTCGTCATCAGTGTGTCATATAGGTGAGACAACCGACAAACAAACCAGCTGTTTTACGTCGTACCGTCACGACTAGGAAATACATTGTACGCGGGAGCGTAAATGGCTCCATCTGTCGTGCTCACTCCCAGCTGTGCCATTCAAATGGCTACAGTAGGAAGCGACCTGCGATATTGCAGATACTTGTTGCACGACTACCACCCACACAGAGCGAAGACAATATTTTAATTGTCAGTGTTGCGAGAAGCAACTACTCCGAGGGCTATATGCCCCTATCGGCATTGAATTATACTTGCAACACCTAGTGCAACAGCTAGGGTCTTTCGTCAGTTTAAACCACCAGGCGCAGACAGGTTTCGGTTTCTGAGTAATATGCTTTAGCCGTTTTGTTGTCGAACGTAGGGGATATTTTTTGGTTCTAGGAAGCAATACGCCGTGTTTGGTAAATAAAAGTCAAACATTCCATTATTTTTATGTGGGTTAGGAGAGAAAACAACTACCGTACACTCGAACCGGCGCAAAGCTCTTTGTTTGGCAGCGCTA
Source organism: Anoplophora glabripennis (assembly GCF_000390285.2). NCBI lineage: Eukaryota > Metazoa > Arthropoda > Insecta > Coleoptera > Cerambycidae > Anoplophora > Anoplophora glabripennis. The sequence goes on along the minus strand of NW_019416387.1, from coordinate 166,275 downwards.
GGAAGTAACCTCAACGTCGCTGTTCATAAATATTAAAGACCATGCGAAGCCACTGCTGTACGTCCATTAGGAAATAGTAAATATTACGTAAATTCAAACAACTGTAACACATTCTTAGTTGCTTATTGCGTAATTCTCAAGTATATATCCGACAGACCCAGTTCTATATAGTCTCGATTTTTTCGTTGGTCGAAGCGTTAATGGAAAATCAGCGATTCGCATCGGCAATAAATGTAACGGAAAAAATTAAGTGCTTTCAATTAATAACAGTAATAATGTTTACTATTTCTTCTGTTGTTATGAAATAAGTTAAATAACATTATTAAAGTAAATATTTTAACACAATTCTAAAGATGTAAAACTAAATGTACGAAGTAGAACGGAATAATCACGTCTTCCTTCTAAATAAAAATTATCAACTTAAAAATTTAGGAAATTGGACATATTCAATATTATACTTGTCCGCATCGCTCTTGAAGCTGCTTATGAACACCAGCATCTCTTCATACCTACTCGAGGAACAGTCACCGTCGATGGAATGTTTTTCTTTGTGTAACAAAAATATTTAAAGTACCAAATTTGTTATCTCTTCAGGTGTTTACTTCTATCCTTTGTGGGAAAAAACATCATAATGTAATTTTGGTAATCACTTTTCCTAATATGGTCATATTTGGTAAAAAGTAAACTGATAGGATAGAGGAACGCACAAGGAAATGCCCCTGTGAACTGAAAAAACTGAAAGTCCGGGAAGTGTCATCATTCAATTGATGAGACAACCATAGCCGAGTTATTTTTATTATTATTATTATTGCTTCGATTGTCTAGTTCTGGGGTAAGGAATATCCTAGGGCTGTTAGCTGCGGTGATACAGTCTAGCACCGGTACGGATGGTCTGGCCATAACTATCTCAGTGCTACAGTTTTTCAGCCAATGTTGGTTGTGCCTGACGTTTGATAAATAGTTCAAAGAATTGGCTATATCAGTAAAAGTTGTTTTAGGTAGAGTTAGCTGCAGAAAAGTAGATCTAAACAGTAGTAATTGATTTAAGTTGTTATGAAGGTATGCGTGGGTACTGATGTGTGTTTCTTTTATTTTTGGAAAAGGACCTGAGCTTAGCGTAAGTGCCAGAGGTCACTCCTGGCGACAGCCAGACCCTGACTTGTGAGTATAGTAAGCCTTTTGTTTATTTCAAATAAATTTTAAGTATCCTGTTATCTTCAATGGTCTATGCCCGGTATATATACGCCCTAACAGTTCTTATTTTATAACTTGTATAACTGCTTCCATACTTTAGTCTTCGAAATCGTAATAAATAGTGTCACGTCAACCGTATATTATTTCGAGACAATGGAGCAAACCAACACCTATCTCTCCCCAGTACCTCTGACATACTTATGGCGGTGAATATGATACAATTGAAGAATAATCAATTGTAGACTTTATATGTATAGGAATAATACAGGGTTTTCAGGGCAATTTCATTTTAAAATATATGACAGTTTCTAATAAGGAAGCCGATCATTTTTTTGGGGCTAAATCTATGATGCATTTTATACGTTGTGAAAGAGCAACTTTAGAATTGAATATGACCGCTAAATTATTTATAGTATCACGGCGCTCATTTATTTACATTTAATTACAACTTATTATCTTACACCAGTTTTCTAGTTCACACGGTTGAGCTAGTAACAATCAACAACCACCAATATCATTAATTGTTGTAAACAGTTTTCAAATCATCTGCAACTAATCATTTATCACAGTTGATTATGCTACAGATGTCTTGATAAACAACAGAAAGGGTAAAGGTCCTAGGTTTAGACCTTGCGGTACACCAGATGTTGCTTACATACAATAAATTACTATCAGTTATGACATCAAAATGATAAAAATAGAAAATAAAAAAATTGTTCCTAACTCGTTTTCTATATAAAAAAAAAAGGAAAAGCACGATAGGATCCGTTTATTTTTTAATGAAAATTCTGTTGACATTTTGAATACCCAAGTATATCAGTATAAGTTTTGTACCTTCAGGTCTTCTGTAAAGAAAGATAAGAAGGTAGATCCTAGGTACTTTGAAAACCAAAAAAAAACCTTTCCTCCAACGAATAAACCTTTTGACTATTTATTATTTACTGACAGCTTTAAAACAACGTACTTACGTACATATATTCAGAGAATAAAGACAATACAATCCATCCTCCTATTGAATTTCACCACGCAGTGTTGTACCGTGTTCTATAATTGTAAACAACCAGGGATTCCCTGGTCAAATTCCAAAGGTTATGTATTCAAATTATCGTATTTATTCACACAGTTCAAACAGTGAGTAAGAACATACATAAATAGCAGAAAGAGCTTGACCAAAACAAAACACGTTTGGCCTTGAAAATCCCTTAGTCGCACAAACTGTTTTCCTTTGAATTTTACAGATGCGTTAAAAGAACTACCTGATAAGATGTTTTCAGGGAACTGTTTGTTGTTCACTTAGAATTATTCGGTCTATTTGATGATTCAATATTATTTGTTCATGGCGTTTCGAAAAAATAAACAATATCATAAATATTACAATACTGAGAACATATACCGTAAATATTTTCAATCAGTCGTTTTAGTATGTTTATGTTTATGTCGTAGTATGTCCATGATTGCAATCCTGGAAACGATTGTGGAGTTCCGCAAGGAAGGCTTAATTTTCCGTACAGTTTTATAAAACTTCCGCGGTTTGTTTTTTTTCCACAAACAAAAAAAATATTGGAACTTCTCAATTCAATAAGAGCAAGGTGACTGCAATTTTAAGCTGAAAATAAACGCGCTTGTATCAACTAGTGGTTAACAGTGGCGGCTCTCGACTTCCATACCAGGGAGGGCGGAAAAATTTAGATACAAGGTATTGAAAGAAAAATCAAATATAATTGGGTAGTTTTATTTTAAGTACTATTGAAATATAGGAAAAATTAACAACATTATTTTTTATAGTGAAAGTCCCTTCTGCTTTGTCATAAATAATTTTTTAAATTATTTTTCATTAAAGTTTGGTATTTCTCGCAACATTGATTTTTCAAAGATAGCATTGCAAGTGCTGTTAGTCTGTCTTTACAGTATAATCGAAACTTTTACAGTCTTTTAAAAAACACAAGAAATCATAGGTAGATAATACGTTTAATAAGAAAAAAAGCGGTGAACAGGTGTTATTTGGTTTCGGTTGGCCTAAACAGTGGCCAAACTGCATAGTAGTAAATATGCGCTACTCCCACTCTGTCTTTTACTGCTGCACGACGGTAACCATGACCACCGCTGTAAACACTTTACAGTTTTAGGGGCGAGCTACGAGGTGCACACGTATTCAGTGTTTTTCAAATGAGTTTTGTAAATTTAGTAAAATAGACCGCACATTACAAATTTAACATTTCCTATTTGTTTCATTGTAAACTAAATTTTAAATTAAATTTTTTTACTATGAAAATTTTCCGTACAGTTTTCCACGAGCGGTTTGTTTTTTTTCCACAAACCTAAAGAAATATTATTCTCAACTCAATAAGAGCAAATTAACTGCAATTTTAAGCTGAAAGTAAACGCGATTAGACATATCGTTAACTAGTGTTAAACGTCATAGTAAAAGTGTTTACTACTTACTACCGGTATAGCTGTTTAGTTATGTATCATTTTATGCGACCTCTGGTTTAGCTACTACTTCCTGGTAGTTTTATATTTAGATACGACTAGTGGCCGTTTATATCTAGATAAGCCGAAAGGCTGCAGCGAACTTAAGCGTGCCGCAGCAAAAAATGTCACGTGTTTCATTGAAAGCGCTATCGATTTTTCTGCAATACAAAGAAAGGTAACAAAGAAGCAGTGGCAGCTGATGCGGAAGGGCTCTGGGGCGCCGCCGCCCCTAGATATTTTCGTAGTAAAAAAATTTAATTTAAAATTTAGTTTATAATGTTCATAACTAAATAGATTAGCCGTATAAAACACATTAAAAGGGAAATGTAACATTTGTAATATGCAGTTAATTTAACTAGACTTGTAAAGTTCATTTGAAAAATACTGAATACGTTGGCTCCTCGTAGCTCACCCCTAAATCTGGAAAATGTTTATAGTGGTGGTCATGGTTACCGTCGCGCAATAGTGAAAGAAGGAGTGGGAGTAGTGCTTATTTACCATGCTGTTTGGGCTCTGTTTACTCCATCCGTAACCAAATAATAGTTATTCACCGCTTTTTTTCTTAACAAATGTAAACAAATTACATTTGGTGTAAATTTTGTTACCTATATACGTATAGTTTCTTCGGTGTTTCTTGGAAGATTGTAAAAGTTTAAATTAGATTGTAAAGACAGATCAACATCATTTGCAACGCTATCTATTGAAAAATCAATAGTGCGAGAAATACCAAACTTTAATGAAAAAGTAACTGAAAAGTTTATTTCGGACAAAAGCAGAATAATGGACTTTCACTATAAAAAATAATGTTGAGCACATTTATCCTATATTTCATGTCTAACTGTTCGCTTTTAATGTACAAAGCCCGAACCTAAATAACACAAACCTGTCCTAAAGATATCATTAGGATATCTGGTGCAATATACCCCATGTCCCAGGGATGTATGGTTCTTCCTATGTCTAGCCATATGAGGTTCGAATGATATATTACAAATCAGGATGTCTTTTAGGTATCCCACCGTATGCTATCCACTGGACACTCTGAGGATGTTTAAATCTTATGTCACGTACAGGGTGTGCCAAAAATAAGTGCCAACATTTTTACAAATTTCTTGCGCTTTTATTAGGATTTTCCGGATTTCCGAATTGTTATTAATTGGAGTAGAATACGTCAACTATTTTAAACAACACCACATTTAAAAGTCGAACGGGTTCAAATCTGGTGACTGAGAGGGCCATGCAATTGGACCATTTAGACCAATCCATCGTCCAAGTACTCACTTAAGCAATCTCTAATAATTCAGAAAGACCACCATCCTCAAGGTACCACATGTTTAGGCGTGTTCCCAGCGGAACATCATTCAGTAATCATTTAGGACTCTACTTAAAAAGTATAAATACCCTGGATTTAACCGTTTATTATCCCGGTCTAATACTGGATACACTGGATATTACAAAAATGCTGTCGGCGGACAATCCTAGGGTTATAACAGAACTTTTTGTGCATGGCAAGAGTTATAATTGCTGTTCTTTTAAAATCCTTCAAACTGAACTTTTTGATACAATGTGGTGTAAAGTCAATGTAGAGAGCTAGTTGCATTATTATTTGCTACCATCTACAAGAGTGCATCTTCAATGTTCGGTTGTTGCCAGATCACCTTCAAGAGAGCCGTTCGTGATCCCTGAACGCCTATTTGCGCCTATTTGGTATGTGACGATTCGAGAAATGATCCATATAAATCCTACGAGCTTTAGAAGAGCTTCCATGTGCTTCACTGTAAGCTAACACTATGATGCACAATCACAACTGTTAATACTCCGTGTATATACGATATACAACATGAATAGGACATTGGCGAGATGCCCTGGGTATAACTTATGCTATTTGGGAAGAAATAGCACATTTAGTATAATCCAAAATAATTTAGGAATGTGGAGAACGTGTTTTTTCAAATAGCAACTGAAGAATTAGCACTATTTGCATTTATTTGGAGGTGTATTCCCTTTATCCAGGCCTTCCCTCCCAATCTGGTACGTGTCCTTTACTTACTTACCTTCATCTTTCTGTTTTATGAATGGAAAGGTCGAATAGCCATCAATTCACCTGACGGAAATATTTACATGAAGCGCGGCCAAAAATTCGGTGGCTTGGATTCCATCCAACTTGGAAAACAGTGCACATTTTCGAAAAGGCATGGGCGGCCTCGCCGACGTCAACCCTTTTGTTTCAAGGGTGTGCCAGATCTTTCGAAAACAACTCATTAACGAGCCTGCAATGTTTTCCATTCAATTCTCTTATCTTGCACACGAAGAAAGGGTGGAATAAAAAAAGGAATGAAACACGGTAAAAGGTCAATTAACATTTACAACTGTATAGCAGGTGTTTCGCGTGCGATAAATTGTATTTCCTTATCCCGCATGTATCAATCCAGTCGGCCATGAACCTAGAAGCATGGTCGAGGGCCGCGTCGCTGTATATTCATCTGTTTCCCTAAGCCGTCGCCTGCCTAGGAAGGAAAGAGTTCGATACACTTTGTTGTTTTTTTTTTAATACTTGTATGAATCAGTTTGCGCAACAATTATAATAATAATAATAATAATAATAATAATAATAATAATAATGTGCCTTTATTAGATTACAACCAACAGATAACAAAAGAATATTATTAGAGAAGTGGCGAGGTTCAACATGACTGTTGCTCTACCACCTAACTACTACAATTATCAAGGTAAAATATATATAGTTACACGTGCGTTGGGAATCTGGCACAATCGCTAATTTTGTATGATTTAGAATATTCGGGGAAAACTGTTGGTTGTTAGAAGTTTAACGAGATGCATAATTATAACAAATGGTTAGGGAAATTTTTGAAGGATAATTTATTTTCAAAATTCATAAACACTGTTTATGCAACTAGATATACAACTCTCAGGTTTATTTTCAACAATATACATTTTTGCGCCCTCTATCGTCAGTATTACGATGTGTTATAAAGCTCTCTGTAAACGTGTTGTCTAACTTTCAGCTTAATAAAACAAATAATTGGAGATGGCGACGCTGCATATTTTCTTTGAAAGTTTGAAATGTTTTGAAGGTGGATAACACAAAAACGAATAATAATAAAACAAATTTGTAAATAGCATGTTAAGAAAAATTAAAACAGGTGAATAAAGCAAAATTTAGTATTACTCATCGAAATGCTAATGTAATATAAAAGTAATTTGCTGTTTATTGTTTATTTACAAGGCTGTTAAGATTAAATAAACTGCGAATCGTCCTTGTTTATGAAATTACAATACAGCTAGATTAGGTAATGTCATATACATCATTTGAACCTATTGCTGTACAAAGTGTAATTAGAAAAAAATTATATAGTGGAATCCGTGTTAAAATCCATGTTTAATGTAAAATTTTTCTATCTCCCCTAAAAAGTTACAGTATTCAGTATCTTCTATGTGGGGGGGGGGGTAGAAGTAATATACAGGATGTTAGAAGATCCAAAAAAATCATCATCATTTACGTTGTAGTTAATTGTAACAATTTTGGGTTGTATCTATTAAAAAATCAAGTTATACAAAAATCTGAAAAAAATTATACAGAAAAGCTCTTTATAAAGATTTTCACAAAAAGGAACGGAACGAATTATTGTTTCCGAAAATCAATGCCGAGAGATTTTTTACATTTTTATCGCTTTGACATGGTAGAAATTCTCTAGAACCTCAACCATCCTGTATATGATATGTGTATACGAAAGCTATTATTTATCTACAAAAACGGTAACAATGCTCTTAGTCGGCTGATATAAATATCAATTGTGATAATAAATAATTAACCTTAATTATTTATTAACAAACCACTGTCATCGCAAAAGTTAAAATACAATAACTGGATGTTCAATGTTGTAAGTGAATATCTTCAGGCTTTTATTCTGTATTTTGATCGTATTTATTATTGTGTCTAGTGTCTTTAGTTACCGAACTTTTAAGGCTAGAAAATGTCTCACTTGCCTCCCCTCCCCCACACGGCGTCCATGATGTTAGTTAACGTTAACATCCCATAAATGCATAAACAGAAGCATAGACGTCGAATTCACGAGGTCTTCGAATGCTTGCCAGTACGAATCTGTCGTACTAAATAGATGACCCACAATTATGAAATTTCGACGCCTATGGATAAACCACAATTAGATAAAAGACGCTATCATTTCAAATGCCGCCATTTTACTGTCACGCCAATTCGATCATGTGGTTGTTCAGCGCTGAGTGTACATCTACGGCCAGGTTGGACGGAAAAACGGCTGTAATTACCGGCGGCAACACTGGTATAGGAAAATGCACCGCTCAAGACTTCTATACGAGGGGTGAGTGACAAGCTATTCACCTAATTAGGGTTGAGTTGATTATAAAAACGTGATCATTAAATATTTTAACAATAGAAATATTGAAACACAAAGTGGTACACATATACCAGACGTATTTCAAAACTAAGGGAGAATGAGAAAATGGATGAAGTATGAGAGGTAGCAAATACATAAACTAATGCACAAAATTAATGGGTCAAAAGAATTTCCGAAATTTTTCCGTAATTTTTGCCATGCGTATTTAGGTGAAAAATGTTCGTATCGAGAATTAAATTTTGAAGCTCTAAGATTCTAGTTTTTGGATCTTTCGGTCGAAATTTTTTAGGAGCTACGGTTATCATGCAATTCTAAGAAATAGCGCGACACAAATTTTTTACATGAAAAATGGTCGTATCAAAATTAAAAAAAAAGAAAATTGAAGCTGAATAAACAAGCTATCTGGCCCATGCAATGGCTTAGCTTAGCTGAATTTTTCAAATCCATGGACTCGCGCTATTTCTTAGAATTGCATGATAATCGTAACTCTTAACAAATTTCGACCGAAAGATCTAAAAACTAGAATTTTACAGCTCCAAAATACTTTTTTTAATTCCCGATACGACCATTTTTCACCAAAATACACTCTGTCAAAAATCACGGAAAAATTTCGGAAATTCTTTTGACCCTTTAATTTTTAGCATTAGTTTATTCAAATGGTTTTATATTTCTCTTTCGAGTCTTTCTTTCCATTGACTGTTTCTTTCGTGAGTCAACTTAACTTTGTTCATTTCGATAGAACTTTAGCAACATTTCTTATCTGACTGTGTCAAGGTATGAATCATAAATGGCATCTACTGTATACCATCCCTTTCTGAAACCACTGTGGCATTCCACAATGTCTTCCTCAGTGAATAGTCATTCTTTCTAACAGAATACTTTTTAAGATCTTGCAGTAGACATTAGGCAAAGTTATCCCTTTGTTATTTTGACGTTTTCTGCATATAATATACAGGGTGTTTCTGAAATAAGTGCATTCCTTGAAAAGGACGATAGAGGACATGAAAATGAGCAACTTTTACCAAGCAACTGATGGTCTAAATGCTTCTGTTTTCGAGAAAATTAATTAAGAAAATTAACCATAAATGTAAGCCAACCCTGTGCATCTTGTGCACGTGCACGGCCAGAATACTTCGGGCTCGCTTCATGCGTGAAGCGCTTCTCTAATTGACTGACGTTCTACGTGACTTCCACAATCAAGCAAATTTGATGGTATGTCAGTATGTCGTCGGCCAGTCACTAGCTCGTGGACGGGAAAGGCATGGAAAATATAGTACTAACGTAGAATGAAATCTAACATATGAATAATGAAACTGTCATGGCGGCGTTACATGTTAGTTAGCTTCCAAAATAAAAGATGGCGCAGAGAATGCTAACCCTGTCATTTTGGGTTGGTTGGTAATGCAGTTTGGACTTTGCACGTATTTGAAGTTTGGCTTTCGTTATCTTTGGTTTCTTAGGTTATCCTCTGAAAATTGTAAATTATAGTATTGCAAGAATTGTGTTTATAATTATTTAGTGCTTAAGAGTTTTCTATTTGTTATTATATTATACTGGGAATACGATGTGTAAGTTTTAAGTTATATAGTTTTATTAAAAACCAAACCTATATCTTTACCAACATTATGTGGAACACTCATACTCATGTTACCTGTATTAATCGATTAGAAACAGTCCACATAAAATGTGCATGTTTGAAATTACATATTATTTAAGTTAAATATAGATAAAAATAATTATGTGTATGATGATAAACTCCAACTAATATTTTATAAAACCTTTGATACTTAGATGCTTACAAAATTTTTAATGGTGGTGAATTGGTTTCTTTATTCAGTTTGAGACATAGAAAATATACTGTTAATATTAAGGTTTGAAAGTTCCAAACTATATGAACTATTGAATTTAACCCAATATTGTACAAATATTCGGTTAGGTGTATACCTATCTCCGTGAGATTATTATAACAGTTCATGCATAATTTTTATATTTTTACAGCTTACTTACCAACTTATCAAGTTTATGAAGCAAATGAATTAAATCGTTGTCGTTTTTACCTACAATTAAATACATAACAAGAAATTGTTTTAATAGTACATGCATAACAACATTCTGTATAAATCAATTAGGATTTCTTGTAGATACAAAATAAACTTAAAATTATTAAAAAATGTTTTATTTCCTTATCGAAACCATTTACTAAGTATATCTTGGCAAATGTCAAAATTTGAAAAATACTATAATATAATAAAATAATAAATAAGAAATTGTCTGTATTTATTTGTGGCATTATAAATGTTATAATTTGGATATTTTGCCATAGTTTGAAGAAAAAAAAACTGGAAAAATAAACCCTTGTACCGATAGGGACAGTCAAGTGTCAATACTGAAAACTTTTGCCTAATAGTGAGATGCCAGAGACATACATCTACATGTATAAGTCTGGTTACGCACTGGAAAAACAAATACACAACACAATAACACTATGACGTTTCTGAAGCCTCTAGTTTCGTTATCAAAGCAGAAGTGAATTAGAAAAGTACTGAATATTAGTTTTTCGCTACATTTTCTGTTTAAGTAAATAATCTGTTCTCAAAAGTATTGACACTTGACTATTCCTATTTGTATAAGGGTTTACTTTTAAAATTTTTAAAATATAATGTAGAGGATATAAGTGAGAAATCGTTTCCATAGGATAGATGGCGCTGTAATCAGTTCACAAAGTATAAGGTGTTGCCTACTCATTAGGAGCTAAGTAGTAGTAAGCTTCCAAAACGTTACGTGGCGCTGTTTCGCGGTTTAGTGGCAATATTAGGGACATTTCATTCTACGTTAGTACTACATCTTCTATGGGGAAAGGCCGCAACACGTTTTCGATAACGAAGAAAACGTCATAAACCTCATTGAAGAGGATCCGAGGCGCAGTACTCGTGTGGCATGTACGGGAACAATAACAGTAATAACAGCCATATTATGTACAAAGGGTTCAGGTATATGAGTAACTAAATAAGAGGGTTTTATTATGTGTCTTGTGTCGGCAGAGTACGCCATCTGTAGCTGGTGCGGCAAACGACACACTCGGAAACCGCAGACTATAAAATAGTTAAGGAAACTTCATGGGAAAACACAGAGTACTACCTATATTTAATAGATGTCGCTGCACCATAATGGCGGTAAATTTAAATATAATAAAATACACTAATTGTAAGAATAAAAAGTATTTCATAAGTAATAGATCACAAAACAGCTACTAATGGTTTAAGTTAAACATTAAAATTAAGGTGAACCATTAACAGATGTTCCATGACCCATTACTTAACACTTTCATTATCACTTGGTTAAATGAAAAAGATAAAGCGGTGATATTTAAATGTGTGACAAATATTTCAAATTCATTCTATTATGAATTCGAAAATATTTAAGTATAAAAAAATGTACAGGGAGATTATTTTTTTAAATAAACCATTAAAAACTGAAAATTTTAAAGAAATTTAAAGAATTATTTACCTACCTTTATATAAAATGTTGGTCTTTTAAATGCGGGAATTGAAGTACTCACAGTAACATAGTACACTTATAGCAAATAATAATTTTAAATACTCGTATGTGCATTTCGGTTTTTTATAAGGTGGAGGTAAAAAATCCTCCGAGATTGAAAATTTTGTCATGTTACGTTAACAAATTGTTTTGCTGAATGTCCGATACTATCCGAGGATTCCGAGGTGACATTATTACAATTAAAAGGTGAAATTGAAGTTGATCCTAACAATAATATCGGCACAGCACTTCTGTTGAGACTATTCCTATTATTGTTATTTAAACATTTGAACTCAGAATGGTCTTCACAAAAATAATGATATGTGTTTGTTGGAGAAAAGTCTGATTTACATAATTTTCGAACTGATTCTATCCACAGTAATTGCCAGTCTTTTGTAATTCCGAAAAAACTTTTATTTCTATACAACGTATTATAGACATTCATATTATACAGAGTGTTCCAGGATTAAGTCGACAAACTTTAAGGAGATATTCCTAAAAAAAAAAAAAAAAAAAAACAAAGAAAAAATTTTTTCCAGATACGCTTCATTTTCGAAATATGGCGTTAAAGATTTTTAAGAAAATTCGAATTTTTTAAATAGCTTCTAAATGAAGAAGGCTATTTAGGCCAAATTTGACATGACACATCTTAAAAGATACCATTTTTCCATAGAAGTAAAAGTCCCGCAAGCAACCAGTTGCGAAGTTATGGGGACTCAGACTCATTAAATTATAAAAAAAATTAATACGGCCTTATTGAAAATAAAAAATGATGCTGTTTTTAGATAGAACGATCAAAGCGAAAAGTGAATCAAAAATGAAATGATTTAAAAAATATTTTCTTCAAAATGGGCGCCTCCGGACTGTAGACAAGCACAACATCTTCTAATTATGGAGGGAGTGGCCGATCGACACTGAATTGGAGTTAATTCTCGACACGCTTGGACTATTTGCTGTCTTCTAGGGCATCAACTGGCACCTCGTAGACTTTTTGTTTAGCAGCACCCCATTTTTGATTCACTTTTCGCTTTGTCTAGGTAATATTAATTGGTAATTTTTTGGTTGTTTTCCGCCACTGGTTGCTTGCGGGACTTCTACTTCTATGGAAAAATGGTATCTTATAAGAAGATGTGTCATGCCAAATTAGGCTTAAATAGCCTTCTTCATTTAGAAGTTATTTAAAAAATTCGAATTTTAAAAAAATCTTTAACGCTCTATATTTCGAAAATGAAGCGTCTCTGGAAAAAAATTATACTTGATTTATTTCTTATTTTTTTATGAGGAATATTTCCTTAATGTTTGTCGACTTAATCCTGAAACACCCTGTATAGTAGGAAATGCCTTTGCAATTTGGAGCACAACATTGACGTTTAGTTCTACCAGGTAACTCATTTTGGGTAAAAAAGCGAATAAAAATACAGTACGGCAGTTCAGACGATTGATTCAATAAATCCCTTATTACATTAACCTAAAACAAAACAAATTTATTAATGCACAAAACGCGACAACCTACCTGAACATAAACCATAACCTCAAACATTATATTTCTGTTATTCTGTTGATTGACAGATTGGAAATTTTTTTTCGCGAGTGAAGTCATATGTTGTAGTATTAGTACTGTGAGTGAATGAAGAGATTTAAACTTAAACTACCATATGACAACTAAGATCAAGAGAGATAGAAATAGTAATTACAAGTCAGATATTCACTAATATTCAGTCTCGAAAAAAAGCCTACAGATTCGATGTGTGGTTGCAGATTTCTGTTTAACAATTTCTATAAAGGATAATGTTCTGCCGCACTAACGCTAGATGGCCTCAGTGAATACATTCTCCGTCCGCCCTATCCTATAAATCCTCTTATTTAGTTACTCATATGGTTTCAGGCATGTACTGTCACATGTACTATCAAGATATGTCTAATAATAAACGACCATCAAGTATTCATTTCAAGTACTTTGAACAACAAATGTCCATTGGACTGCGTGTGCCATATTACATATGAAAATGTAGAAAAATAAGTTAACTCTATATGTATTTTGGGACCACTACTTCATTTTTATTTTACCATTTGCTCTCACTTTATTACCGATTGTCTCTTACTTTTGAAATACTTTTAAATATCAGAAATGGGATTTTACTCTTCTTGTTATTTGTCCATTACAGGTGGGCGCGTTATAGTAGCCTGCAGGAACTGAGAAAAGGCCAACCAATCTGTGTCTGATATCAAGAAGGCTTGCAGAGACATGGGGAACTTAGGCACCATCCTGGTCGTGGAACTAGACCTTTCTAGTCTTAAATCAATTAGGAACTGCGTAAAACGGTTGTTAGAGAGTGAAAAGAAAATCGATCTGTTGGTCAACAATGCGGGGGTGATGATGTGTCCAGAAAGTAGAACTGAAGATGGATTCGAGACGCAGATGGGCACCAATCACTTTGGCCATTTCTTGTTCACCATGTTGCTCTTGCCTAGAATCTGCCAGAGCACTCCTGCTAGAATTGTTAACGTTTCTTCTATGGTTCACGATAGTAAGTATTGAAATGAAAAAAAAAGCACTCGGTTATACAATTTGTTGATCCTAGATAGCAGAATTGACCTCGAAGACCTCAATTGGGAAAAGAAAAAATACAAGCCTTTTGTAGCTTATAAGCAGACCAAATTGGCGAATATTTTGTTTACTAAAGAGCTGGCTCGCCGACTTGAAGGTAAAAAAAAGCTTAAACTGGACATTGCAGCGCACACTGTTATACTACTACTATAAAATTTTCTTCTAGAGCGAGGTATAAATGGTGTAACCACCTACTCCTTACACCCTGGGGCTATCAAAACAGATTTGGCGAGGCATCTATCAGAGTCGTCATTTTGGATGAACTGGTTGCACTGGAGCATATCCTGGATGTTCAAAACACCCGAGCAGGGATCTCAAACTACCATCTACTGCGCTGTGGATGAAAAATGTGCTAATGAAAACGGGTTGTACTACGCAGAATGCGCTGAGAAAAAGCCGTCGAAGTCATCTCTGAACGAGGAGGACGCCAGAATGCTCTGGGACCTTAGCTGGAAGTTGGTAGGTTTGGAGGAAAATTATGACCCCTTTGTTATTTCCTCCAAACCGTAAAATCTTCCTATAGTAAATTTTACGATAATTTTTTATATTGAAATACTTAATTTTTTTAATTACTGCTTCTGTTTATACAGGGTGGGCCACCCAGTAACGCCTCGGTCGCTAGTGACCAAACGGAAAATGTTACAGAAACCTGTTTAGATGGGTATGTGTAGGTTGATTACGGCTACATTTTAAAAATATCTTGAAATATACAGGATGTCCAGGAAAAGCGTATCATATCAAAGTTATGTATTTTTAAATGGAACACCCTGTATTTTAGTGCATTTTTAAAAGAACCGTAAAAAATAGGTGAACTTTATTAAAGGTTCTGCATACCTAGGACTTATTGTTTGTGAGATATTTCAGTTTTACTGAAAATACAGGCTTAGCGTAGAAATTTAATACTAACAATAAAAAAAATAATTTTAAGAAAGCAGCTTTGGAGAGTGTATTCTAGATCCTTGAAATTATAAATTATTATATTTGTCGTCACTTAGTATTGTACAGGGTGTTAAAAAAACTGCTGAATACTTCTCTCAACTTTAAACAGCAATAACTTGGTTATTTTAAATGGGACACCCAGTATATTTTTTCTTTGGGACTTAGGAAATTTAAAACTCTTTCCAACTGTGTTATAGGGTCCCTATACCTATCTCTAACGGTATTGGAGATATTTGTGCCGTTTCGTTTTTTAGCGAATTTTCTTGTAAGATTCACGTGTGTTTATCGAGGTCTTTATTGAATTGGTAAAGCGTCAATCATGACAATATTCAAAAAAGTTTTCCAATAAAAAATATTATTTTATATGCAAAATAATTATAAAAAGTTATTAAATTTGTATAAATATGTTTGTTGTACGTAACTGAATTAAATTAATTAGGAGCAACATGAAAAATATTTATTAAAGGAAATTTTATTTTTAGAAGAAACAAAGAAAAGATTTAATTGATGATCGAATTGATAACAGCATCTCATTATATCTTCAAACGATATTCTCACATTCCTTAGAATATTTAGGTGATTGTGGCAAGTGCATCTCTAATCCTTTCCTTCATATCATCGGAAGTAGTAAGTTAAACACTGTGTACAAGATTTTTTATATAGCCCGAAACAAAGAAGTCCATTACTTATTCAATTTCTAAAACCCTTAAAAGCGTATGGCACTGGATCTCTTGACAGGCAATGATTTATTACTTTGCATCGAATATGATCCTACTATACACATACTCACCTAAACCGGTTTCTATAACATTAGCCGTTTGGTCCCTAGCCACCGAGGCGTTATTAGTGGCCCACCCTGTATATTATGGTATATAAATAAATATATATTTTTAAAATAATGTCAAATAATTTGTTGATCTCTTGTTATCACAGACAGCGCTCTATGTACGAGTACTGGATTAATTATTGATAAGACATGCCGATAGCCTTCACCACTGAATATATACGAGGTGTACTCAGAAAATAACCGAACTTTTTTAATTACGTGCTAATAGACATATTATTTAGTGATATGCGTTTGGCAGCATTACGTTGCGTATAACCTCCTCTGTAACCATATTATCTTGGATTGTTGATATCTCGTTTAGTTTTCGCGATATTGTTACTTGAGTGCAACGTGTTTAAGTGTTAGTGACGACTTTTAAAATGTGCGCGATTTTCTGAAACAACAAAGCAATGTAAAGTTTTGTGTGAAACTGGTAAGAACTTTCACGGAAAGGTTTCAACTTACAAGCTTATGGAGATGATGCTCTGGCTTGAACGCAATGTTACGAATGGTTTTCAAGATTTAAAACTGGTCGTCAGTCAATTGAAGATGATCCTCGACCAGAAAGGCCTTCGACTTCAACTGATGACTCCCACGTTCAAAAAGTCAAAGATCTGATACATACAAATCGCCGATTGACTATCAGAGAAATTGCAGAAGAGGTTAAGATGAGCAGCAAAATTTCTTCCTCGTTTGATGACAGAATAACAGAAAGGAAATCGTGCGGACGTTTGTCGGCAACTCTGTATAATCCAATGACGATGAAACATTCATTCAAAGGATCATAACGGGAGACAAAAGCTGGGATTACAGCTACGACAGTGAGGCAAAAGTTCAATCTTCACAATGAATTGGCAAAAGATCGTCACGCCCCAAGAAACTCACTGTTTTTTTCGACTTTAATAGAATTGTTTATTTCAAATTATTGCCTCAAGATGAATTAGTGAACCGTGTGTATTATCCAGGCGTTTGCGCTAAAAATCAGTACTGTCCTCCTTCTTCCTCCTTACTCCTATTCATCCAAAGGATCATAACGGGAGACAAAAGCTAGGTTTACAGCTACGACAGTGAGACAAAAGTTCAATCTTCACAATGAATTGGCAAAGGATCTCTACGCCCCAAGAAACTCACTGTTTGATTGTGCACGAAGCACCTTCTGATGTTGTCTCTTTTTGCCTGCCCTGACAGACAGGATGATTACGAGGCACTGATTGATTTTGTTAATGAAACCCTTGGCTTAATTTTTCACTTATTTAATGACATAATAATTTCTCACAAGGTGTCTTAACACTACTCTAACCTAAACTCATCTGTTTATTTGTGTGTAGGGCTTGTATGCCCACACCCTCGCTTTCGACCCACATTTCAAAACAATGAAGAGGGGGGTTGGACGGAACCTTATGGCGCGTGGCGGAACAAGCATTTGAGTTTAATGGTAGCACGCAAACCCTCCCTAATGCACGTTTCTCTACACCACTAGGTATCTTGACACTCACTACCCTCACTATGTTGTCATGCCCTGGATGAATCGCTGTTATTCTGCCCTTGGGCCACTGTTGTGGTGGTGTATTATCTTCCTTAAGAAGAACTAATGATCCTATTAGGGAAGAGACATCTGATTGGAATTTCCATTTGGACCTTTGCTGCAGGTTATGCAAATATTAATTTTTCCATCTCTTCCAGAAGTGTTGAGTGATTCAGAGAAGGTGATGATACCGCGCAACGGGAGTTAGCCGTTCGTTTTCGACATCAGGTTCGAGTATTGAATTGAGCGGCTTCCCTATTATGAAGTGGCCTGGAGTCAAAGCCTCAAGGTCTTCGGGATCACTGGATAGAGGGGTTAAGGATCTTGAATTCAGAACCGTTTCGATTTGAGCTAAGAGAGTATAGAACTCTTCATAAGATAAATGAATATTATTCAAAATGCGTTTCAGGTGATATTTGACTGCCTTAATAGCTGCCTCCCAGAGACCTCCAAAGTTTGGAGAACGTGCTGGAATATAATGCCACTGAATTTTGTGTGCGCAAATAATTTTGAATTTGGTCCTTTTGAATTATGTGATAAAACTCTAACAACTCACGATTTGCTCGCGTAAAATTGGAGGCATTGTCCGAGTAAATATGACTACATAAGCCACGTCTTGCTACGAATCGTTTTAAGGCATTTAAAAACATAGATGTAGTTAGTTCTGTCACCAACTCTAGATGAGTTGTCTTGCCTGTCATGCACACAAATACGCAGATGTAAGCCTTTATTTTCTTACGATTGCGAGTTTATCCGTCCTTTATATAAACTGGACCTGCGTAATCTACAGCGCAACTAGAAAAGATGCGATTTGGAGTGACGCGACTGGTAGGTAATTCGCCCATCTGAGGGATAATAGTGCGAGGTTTGGCTTTAAAGCAAGGAATACATTTATGTATAACCAGTGGCGGCGCGTGAACATTGATTGAATGTGTTCTGCTTAGGGTTGTTACATTTGTTGAATTAAATTCCGGGATATTAAGTGCCCGGACTCTCCAAATGGCGCCGCAGGCGAAAAATTTTAAAATTTTCAAAGTCACGCGCTTTCCTGGCACTTCTGAATTTCAAGGAACAATGCATTTATTAAAAACACAGATTTTCACAATAATGATTTTTGAAATTGATACCTTTTTGAAATATCTATTCACGAATTACCTACTGACGGTATAAATAAACTGGAATAAACTTAATATATTTTATTAAATTATTGAATATTGTTTATAAACAAAAAAATCGTTTGTGAAATTTACCAACGATTCAACGAATTTTAATTTTCCTCGCCGTGTTATGATTTTTTCTTTAT